>NW_024962276.1:2462819-2687858 GCF_019238085.1 Lagopus leucura | reverse complement strand
GGGGGGAGAGCGGCTCTGGGGGGTATCCGGGCTCGGCCGCGGCGCGGGGCGGGGGAGCGGGGGGTGCCGGGATCTCCGATAGCGGCGGTGGAGTCGGGAGCGCGGCGTGGGGCTGCGGACGGAACGTGGATGTGTGCGCTGCTGCTGGGGCACGGCTGGGGAACGTGAGATCGGAGACCGGAGCCCGGGACGGGATCGGGGAGCGGAGCTAACGACAAACGCGGGGACGGTATTGGGGACCGTACTGGAGCCGACCTGATCTCAATACCGCACCTGCGGACGGATGTAGGAGACGGCATTGGAGACGTGGGGATCTCCGGTGCTGGGCGAGATGGGGAGAAAGTTCCTCCCCGGGGAGCACCCGGTGCCCTTGTCCTTCCAGCGCGTGGGGTTAGCCGGGATAAGCTGTAAAGCGGAGCGATCCCATTACTGCGTCACGCTTTGAGCCCCGCAGCCGGCGGCTCGTTGCAGGTAACCGCGGCCGGGCATCGTCGCACGGAGCGGTGGGGTTGCGGGGTTGTGTTCGCTGTGAGCTCCGGGCGGGCAGGGATGCCTTTGTCGGCGCTGCCGCTGTGCGTGTGCCCGGCGGAGGGGCTGAGGTGGGAGAAGGGGCATTTCGGTCGGATCCCCACTGTTGGGACCCGTCTGAGCCGGCGGAATTTTCTACTTTTGTGAAAATCGCCGCAGCGCTCGATTGTCAGAATTGAAGCAGCCTGAGCTCTCCGCCTGCTGCGGTGTTGGAGACACTCGGTGCTTCTCCCGAGTCCCGTGGCGAAGCTCCGAGCCCCGGCGTGGCCGTGTGCGCTGCCCTGCACCGGCATCACTCAGAGCTCCCTGCTGCTTTTCCCTTCTCCTCTGCAGCCGCCACCTGGATGCTATGGTGACATCCATCAGGGTGACCAAAGGAGATGTGTGCCTATAGGGACGCACTGCCCTATTGCGCTGTCCCTCCTGGAGCGGGTTTTTGCCTCTTCTTGGAGATGCTGCTGCAGGGCTGTATGCTTCCCCGTGCTTTTGCCGGCCTTTAGGAACCACCGTAGGGAACACGGACACTAGGGATGCTTGTGTGCCTTCCTGACCCTGCAGCCTGTTGACTGGGGGTTTGGGGAGAAAACCGTGAGGTGAACTGGGCTGGTTAAGGAGGATCTGACCACCGCCGCACGTCCTGCCTGTGTGTCTGGGTTTTGTTCCCCAAAGCAATCCCGTGTTTGTGCCACTGCTTCCGTGCTGCTGCAGCTGCTCGTGCAGGGGAGGAGAGGCAGGAACGTCCCCAGCTCGTTTAGGTTTGCTAATGAGAAGCTGGAGAGAAGGGAAGGAACCTGCTTGGGGACGTATTTAGCAACTTGCCCTCCAAGCCTGGTGCTAGGGACGCCTTGCCCTTGCGTGCTGCTCTGATAACCTGGCATGGGGAGACAACTTGCAAGACCTTGTGTGCTGCAGAAGGGCCAATTTTCAGGCCCTTTCTGTGTCCTGGCCCTTCAAGGACGTGTCTGGTTGCCCTGCACCCACACCTGCGTGAACAGCGTCGCATCATCCCTGAGCAATGCTCTGCTGGAATGAAGAAAATACCCCAAAGCCCCCAAACCCAGACCGTCACAGTGGTTTGAGCGATCTCGTGCTGTCGGAGCTAATGGGGGATTCCCATCTGCTGTTCCCACAGGAAATAGCTGGGATTTTTTGAGGCAATTATCAATGCCCTGTACTTCCTCTGGGAATTTGGTTGGCTGCACCCAGGCGGTCAGGCTCAGCGTAGGAATGCAGAGGGATGGCAACTGGGGCCTGAGCTGGTCTTCTGCCACGCATGGCAGTGCCAGTGGTCCCCGAGCTGGGCAGCAGAGCCCCATCTTGGAGGATGTGTTTGCTCCCTTTGCTGTTGGAGCCTGGGTTGTAAATGGGAGACGTGTGATGGTCATCATGGCAAAGGAGTGAGCGGTGGGGGCTGTTTGCCCTCTCCTTGAGAAGAGGGATGAGAAGACCTGCTGGAAGCTCCTTCTCAGGAAGGAGGTATCCATCCAGGAGATAAAAATGCTTTTAAGTTCATTTATTGGGAAGCTCCCAGCTGAAAGCAGTGGGGAGGGGTCTCTGGGTATGCTCGATACCCACCTGGGTGCTCAGCAGAGCAGAAAGCAGGTCCTTTTTGCTGGGGGGACAGTGGGTTGTTGCAGACCAGAGACCTTGCTGTGCCCAGGTGTTGCCTTTCACTTCCCGGTATGTTTTATTTAAATCTCATGAAACATCATCTTCAAGAACAGGTTTGGAGCTTATGGTCTGGCCAGAGGCTGCGGGAGACTCCAGGTTTGCGCAGTGGCCACGATTCAAGTGGGCTTACAGATTGTGGGTTTGGGGTTTTGCTCTTGCTTTGAGCAAGGCTGCTGGTTTAGTGCTTGCTTCTTAGCACAACCCCACGGATCAAATGAGCTTCTAGGCCATGAGAAAAATGCCAAGGGGTTGCGTTTGGAGGGGTGGGAGCTCTGCCTTGCTGAGCCGTGATCCTGTGTTGGGTCCTCATCCATCCATGTGCTGGGGTGTTGACCATCGTCATGGTGCCAGGTGGGACCTGGTGTGGGGACAGGGGCCACTTGTGTGAGAAAATCCCATCGAGGAGCTGTGGGAGGTTTTATGTTGTATTCCTGTGTGATAGGGGAGGGAAGACTGATGGTTTCATGTTTCCAGAGCAGTCTTAGCTTAAGATTTGCTGCCAGTCGCCACTTCTCAAATACTTTGATGGTGATTTCCAAGGGACTTACCTACAGCATCAGTAAAGCTTTCCCCGTTGGTGAAATGTTATTAAGAAAAGCAGTCAGTACAAGAATCACCTTCTTAAAAGCAGATTGTACCTTGGTGGGATTTACATTTGTATATACAAACAGCTTCTGTTTGCATTTTCTGGCTTTTGTGGCTTTGTCTGTGCTCAGTGCTGTTATGGCTGTTTTAAGAAGAGAATTAACTTCAACTAAACGAATAGGAGACCAGCAAAGACTATTGCTCTGCCTTTGCAAATTCGCAGCAATCTAATCATCCTTTACCAGGACTTTCTTCCTCTAAGCTAATCTCCACCTTTCACTTGAATTACGAGGTGCCTCCATCTTCATTTTCTCTAAATCTGCAACATCAAAAGGAGAAAATACCCATGTGGAGGCTCAGAGCCTCTGGGGAGCTGTGTAGAATCAGAGAATATCCTGAGATGGAAGGGATGGTGCAGCCCAGCTCCTGGCCTCACACGGGGCAACCTGAATGCTGTGTGTGAGAGCAGCATCAAGCATGAGCCTGGAGCACGTTGTGGGGCATAAATCACACTGGAGGTGACAGAGGTGAGAATCCTGTGGGCAGGAAGCTTTGTAACTTGGTTGTGGAGTGTTTATTGCACTGTTCTGGTCTGGTTGCTGTCAGTTGTTGTGTTCTTAGCTGGGGACAGGTGATGTTCCTGGAGAGCAAACGTGCACCCTGTGGTGCTTGTGAAGGGTTTGCATGCCTCGTAGACTCGTTAAGGTTGGAAAGACCACTGAGATCGTGTAGTCTGACCACCAGCCCATCCCCACCGTGTCCCTCAGGGCTGTTTGTACCCTTTTCTTGAACACCTCCAGGGACAGTGACTCCACCAGTTCCCTGGGCAGCCCGTATGTGGGAATTATCTGTATTATTGGTACTGCATTAGTATTTACCTGGCCAAGTCCTGCGTTGGACGTCTTCATTGTGCCAAGCTGTGCTCCTTAGCATTTTGAAGCCTAGCCGTTGAAGAACTGCATTGTAGGTCTTTTTTTGTGCATGCACATCACTGTTTTTTCCCCATGAAAACATCCCTAAGGTTGTAAGGTGACCTCTGGAGTGATGATTGTTGTTCCTGTGGGCCCTGCTCCCATTGTCTTTTTCTTCTTGTCAACTGGGTTGCTGAAGCCCAAGAGTTGGTTTCTGTCCCTCTCTTTATTGTTTGAGGAATGTGATAAAATGATCTCGTTAGGTAAATATGACCATGTTACAACTCACTGTCTGCTGAAGCACCGCTGTGGATGACGTTACTGCCAGAGGAATGGCTGCAGCTCCTCAGCAAGCTTTTGGTGGTGGGGCTGGAGGGACATTGTCCGCTCTGGATCTTGTACCTCCTGGCAGGAATGACAGTTGTTGGTACATTGGATGGAGGAAGGGTTTTTCCTTATGGCTTCCTTCCTTCACACCAGCCTGGGCTCATTGAGTGGCTCTGCAGTTGCCACAGGAGCCATAGGAGCATAGTGGGGTTGTTGGATGGGACCTTCATGAGGGTCACCTCAGGTCCCTTAGAAACCAGGTCAAGCTGATAGTGCTGCCTTCCCAA
The DNA here is from genome assembly GCF_019238085.1 of Lagopus leucura. Lineage (NCBI taxonomy): Eukaryota > Metazoa > Chordata > Aves > Galliformes > Phasianidae > Lagopus > Lagopus leucura. The sequence continues at coordinate 2,683,549 of NW_024962276.1, read as the reverse complement.
GCCACTCTTTGGTTTTCCTATAAGGAGATGTGCTCGTGCAGCAGGGAACACGTGGGAGGGCTGAGGCTGCGGCAGAGGGACTCACAGCCTGGTTGCAGGGATGCCCCTGAGATGCCACCATGTCCATGGGAGCCCGTGGGGTGGTGGACGTACAGCTTTGTGCTTTCCCAAGTGTCATCCTTCCTTCCGTGCAGGATCATTCAGCCCAGTGGAGTGGAACATGGTCCACACGGGGTTGGGAGCAGCTTGTTGGGTCGGGGTGATGTCCATACAGGTGCTGGAAGCCCTCCTGCAACCTCCATAGGCAAGGCCAGCTCCCAGTTGGTGAAATAGGTCAGGAACTGTGCTTGTTTAAAGGGCCTTTGGGGTTTTTGGGTCTTAAATAAACATCCGGGTTCCTGTTGGGGTTGGGGCTGTGCAGCCTGCGGGGGGCAGGGAGCTGTATGGGGCCTGGAGCCTGCGTGCGCCTCCTGACAAGGTTATAAATTAGCGTCATTAGAGGAGGATCGCCGAGAATAAATCGCTCTGCACCCTTTCGGGGCATCGCAGCGCTGTAATTTCATCTCGCCTTTCTGGGGACAAATGCCTAGAAAGCCCCTGGATGATATTACAGACACCCAACCTGCAAAAGTGGCACTTCACCCTGATTCATAACTCACTGAAAAGATGCAGACACCTCCACCCACATCAAGTTTGGCCAGAGGGGATGAGCATGGTGTGAGAGCCCTGCATGGGGGTCATTTAGGTTCACTGTGGGATGCTGGGGCATTTTAGGGACTGCTCTGTGTCACTGCTCCCTGCCAGCCAGGAGCCGTGCCTCTTCCTACAGTATTGCAGCATGCCCAGCCTCAAGCCCCCACGAAACAACATGGTTAACGCCAAGCAGCCCATGCGCTATTAATACAAATGCTCAGTGAGAGTGGCCGACCTTTAGCAAGGCATTAAACATTTATTAAAACCATTAGGATTAGTGTCAGGTTGCATTTATTTATTTTATTTCACACACACACACACACAAAAAGCAACAAAAAAAACCCCACCAAAGCTCAGGAGAAGCAAATGTGAGCCACAGCCCCGTGAGATGGCCGCAGGTGGTGCAGTGCATCCCTGCCACTGGGATGGGTACAGAACCCAGCATTGCTTTGCTGCAGCGAAGGGCTGTGGCAGTTCATTTTTTCCCACCTGCCCAAAGGTGTTTCCTTTGCCATGGGATGGGATTATCCTGGGTGTGGGTGAGCTCCCCACATCTCTCCGGTGGGGTTTTCCCGAGGTGCTGCTGCGAGGATTATGCGCTCTCTTGAAAATGTCTTTGTTTTCTGATGTTTGCTATTGTAATTTATGTATGATGCTGTCTCCTATTGAAAACAGAGGTCTTTATCTCTGTGGGAATTACGCCTGCATAAATACAGCCCCATCCAGGTCTGCCTGCGCCCACTGCTCCATGATGAAAGCTGTCTCCTGCAAAAGTTTCCCTGTTACCTGCAGGACCCCACTCCTGAGATGCTCTTTGCAAGCAAACTGCTGGTTTTATGGGCGTGTCACTCGTGTGCTTTCTTACTCATAGAATCATTGACTGGCTTAGCTTGGAGGGGACATTAAAGATCGTCTCGTTCTGAGCCACCTCCCATGGGCAGAGTTGCTTACTCCTGATTTCTTTCTGCACTGGTGTCTGAGATATTGCTTCTGCTGTTGAATATGTACATTGTTAGGTTCCTCATTGGTGGGGGCAAAATGAGTGTTTTCCTGCTTGATGACCTCCCAGTGCAATGGAGCCATTGGATGGAAATGCAGACGCAAAGGGGCTTCTGTGGGCGGCTGCTGGCAAAGGACTATTTTTAACTCAGCCGGGATCTTACTGCATTGCTGCTGATGCATGGGAGCACGTAGGCATCCTTTCTCATTTTTAAACCCAATAATTAAAAAAGAAGGCACAGGCTGGCTGTGCTGGGCCAGGCGCTGAGAGGATGCTGGGGTTGCTGGGGCAGGCGCCTGCCAGCAGTTGGAATGAGCCCTTTGCAGGTGTGGGTGATGCAGGACCAGATGAGCAGGAAGGGAAATCACTGCTGTCAGAGATGCGGGATGGATGGACGGATGGCTGTCGCCGTGTGTTCCCATGATTGCTGCCTTGCTGCACATCCCCAAAGGGAAATGGGTGCTTGGTGACATCAAGCTGGGATGCGGATGCTGATGGCTCCTTCCATTGCAGCAAACACTCTTAAACTGTCAGTTTGTGACGGGTTTTTCTTTCTTATTTTCTTTTTCCTTGCATTAACCTGCTTTTAGCCAGCGATGTTACAGAAGGCGTTTAAGCCCAGATCGTTCCTTCTCAGTATTGATTTTGCTTTCTGCTTCAATCTCTCTTTATTGCCCTTGGTGTTTTGAGGAGCTGGAAGGAGAACAGCGGGAGCTGAGCTGACTCTTCTCAGAGTTTTGTATTACGGGCAGTGTGGTGTTGGATGGGAGGCTGAGGGAGAAATCCATGGGGTGACTGCTCCCTAACGCAGCTCCCAGAGAGCTTGCTGTGGGACTGGGCATGTGGCAGGGGCAAGGGCTTGGGTAGGACCTGTGGGTGTCCTTTGGTTCCTTTAGTTTGCTGAGGTGCATGGAGGATTCTCTGAAGATGCCTGGAGGTCTTTGCAAGGGCTCCCCGGGGGAAGGTCTCCTGCTTTGGGACCAGACAGTGTCAGCTTTTCCTCTGATTGGGCATTCAGAGGAGCTTTGTCTCGCCTTGGTGAGCATCCTGCAACACTTTTGGGATCCCAATCCAGAAGCTGAGCTCCTATTTCATCTTCTCTTTTGGATTGAAAGGATGCTCCCTGTGCTTTGGCTGCCGTGTCTCTACCTGGGTGCTCTTTGGGGCATTGGGGTTTCTACATAAGAAGTGTGAGACCAGATGGGTTCTGTGCCCCTTGCTTAGATCTGAGCCCTGGAAGCAGCAGGGATGACCAAGAGCCGCTCAGCAGCCTGACTTCCAGAAAAAACCTTTCTCAGGGCAGCCAGCCTGCATTCAGTTGGATGCTTTATTATGGACTGGCATCATTGCCAGTTCCTCCTCGTGTGGCTCTCAACGGAGAGCCCAACTGGGGCAGCACCTCTTCCAATATTTGCCTTCCCATCACAAAGCAGCTCTGCGGCTCGAGGGCTCTCCAGTGTCCCACTCCGGAGGCGGCTGCGCCGATTCCCTAATTGCTCTCCACCCATTTGAGGGGAACTGATTAAGAAATTAATTCCCAATCTCAGGCGGCACAGAGCCCTGTTTGAATGCTTTGATCTCTGCAGAGCAGGGACGGATGCGGGTGAAGGCACTGCTTGCCATCCATCTGCTGCCAGAGGGAATCCAGGTATGGACAGCATTAGGGCAAGAGTGGCTTGTGCAGATGCAGCTGGGGGTGTTTATGTTCAGCTTGTCCCTTCTGCTCTGAATGTTCCCCCCAGAATAGCCTGGAGGTGCCCTTTGTTGGTGCACCTGAGCTGAGAGCTCCGTGTGCAAGGAGGGATGCTCGGGATGGGGGAAATATTCTTATTTTTGTTCCAGTTCATGTAAGTTTTGTGGTTTGTGGGTACCAAGGGGGGTGCGGTGAGGGTCTGTGCTTGGAGCTGCCCTGAATTTGGGGAGCTGAGCCTCTCAGCACCAATCCCTTCCCATCCCCACACGGCGTTTGGCCGCTTCGCTTTGCACTTTTCTGGGTGCTGGAAACCCGATTAAAAGCATCACAGCTCTGCATGGAAGGGAAATGTGCCACAAGGCAGGTTTGCTTTTTGCAGGATTAAAAGCAAATAAATATTTATACGGTATGCAAAGCAGGCTGATAAGATATGCACATCAGTGAGAATTTGAAGCGGTTTAGTTTTGGGTACAAGATTAAGGGGAGTGTGTGTGTTTGTGCATTATGTAGTTTTAAAGGATGTTTTCTTCCTGCTGCACGAAAATAAAAATAGGAAGGGGGAAAGCAGCGCGTTCTTCTTGGGCTGCTCTGGTTTTAGGCTGTGTGATCTCCATGCATCCCCTGCCTTTAACTGCAGGGATGGAAAAAGCCGGGGAGAGAGGGCAGTGCAGGCTGCATTTTGTATGCAAATATAATGCTGGCCCTGTTCCTAATATTCACTGTGTTTACACGTAAATGCAAACAACTGTTGACTTAGTTTCAACAGATAATGTGTTTCATAACACAATGGAAATTAGAATTAATCTGGAGGTTAGCAAGGCTACATGTGTTACCAGCAGAACTGAGGCTCCGCAGGGGCTCGGGGGTGGCTTTGGTGATGCTCAGAACCACCAGCCCATGCACAGCAGTGCAGGAATTACATTCCCCATTCATCAGTTCTTGCAGATTTTCTCTTGGAATCCCTCCCTGCTCGTGTTGGCGTTAGGAACACCTCTGTCAGTGGTATCCCACCGTGAGAGCAGTCGGAGTGGTGAGAAGGATGGGGATGGGATGAGAAGGGATGTGTGTGGGATGAGTGGGTTAAACGCCCTACAGAGGGAGGAGTGTGGGGCAGGGAGTGGGTTTGGGACTGCTGTCCTGAGATTATATGGATAGGGATGGCATGGGGATGGCTCCTCGTGGGAACTGAGGTGGTTATATGGCTTGATGCATGCAGAAATGTTGGTGCCTGTGCTGCGAGGCCAGGCAGGAGCTAGTGGCAATACCTGGGTCACCTAGTCCTAGTCCTGGCTGTGACTCCTTGCAGAAGCATCTGGGAGAGGCCCTGGCTGTGTCTTAGGGCCGCCTTCAGCCCGGGGCAGCCCCTGAAGGGCTCCCAGCTCCTTGCAAGGCTTCCTCATAGCCTGAGGAGGAGGAGCAGCTCCGCCTGGGCGCCGTTTGGGAGCGGTGTCATCGCTGTCTCTGGGTGTGTGTCTGTTGCTGTTCATCTGTCTGCTCATCCCGAGTCATTTGCTGCTGGCTGGATGGCTCCCACCAGGCGTCCGGTGACAAAATTGGGGTGTGTGTCTGAGCCCTATTAGCCACCAGCGAATCTCTGCAGGACCAGTGGCACCGGTGGGATGCTGGGTGGGATGTCTCAGTCTGGCTCTGTTGGCCATGGGGATGCTGGGGCGTGGGGAAGGCATCCCATCCCAGCTGATCTTGCTGCTGGATGGGGGCTGTAGGACTCGGGGCTGTTTGTGTCTGAGAGCCAGTGGTGATGCTGTGGTTGGTAACACCAAGTTGGGGTGAGCTCAACACAACTTTGGGGCTGGAGAGCCAGCAGCAATTCTGTTGGAGCTTCTCTAGGTCTTCCCTTTAAACAGTGAATGTAAAGAAGGAGCGAGCAGGATAGAGGAGCGGTGTGCTCTCATGTATCGATGCTGACTCAGACCCAAAATTTGCTTTTCCGTATCCTGCGAGTTGCTGGTGGCTGCAGGTTCTGAGCATCCTTTAATCCCTGCAGAAAGCTGTTTTTTTTTATTTCTCATTGAGCTCATTGATACAGCATGGAGCCAGGCACGGGGCTGGCAAGCAGCATGTCCTGCAACAGGGGGGGAAACTCGCTACTGAAACAACAAGCAGAGAGCTGAAATATCAGCAATAAAATTAAACTGTAATGAGATTAAACAGTGGCTCTTCTATCAGACCCTCGTTGTGCAGAGGGAATTACCTGAGAAGTGCAGCAAGCACATTGTGAGCATGGCCATGGGCTGGGATGGGCTCAGCACTGAGGATGTGCCCAATGCACACACCTTGCCCTGGTGCACTGCCCCAACCCAATGGGGATGCATGGCTGGAGGGCTTCGTTCTGCACATCCCTGTGTGCACTGGGGGTATGGGATCTGTGTTCCCTTCCCAAGGCGTGGGATGTAGGGAAACATCCCAAAAGAATGCAGCTCGGACCTTGTGTGAAGGACTGCAGTTTGGGGTTTTGCTTCTGCATCCGTGGGCATGAGGCATTGCTGCCACCTGCACGTGGGATTCCTCTTTGATTTAGAGGAAAAAAGGAAGGGGAAAAGAAATCTGTGTGGCTGTGTGATATAAAATCTGAGTTTGGATCTCTGTAAGTGCACGGAAAACAACAGGCTTTTTATGTTGGCTCTTGGGGTAGGAGGAGAGCAGGCTAGAATAAAGATTTACAGTGTTTGGGAGATTAAAGGCCCTTGGTACATTGTTCAAATACCACGAGATTAGTTTCCAAGGAGACGGATACCAGTTGCCATAGGCACCGGGGGGCCAGGAATTAGGATTGCGATTTTTTATCCTGATCACGCAAACAGTAGCTGAACGCTGCTAAAACTCCAGCTTTAAATAACACGAGTGTTAGCTTACATACCAAGAAAGCAGACTCTGGAAACTGGATCCCGTCCTCTCCCTGCTCCCCGTCGCCCTTGGCTCCATGCTTGGCTGGAGCCGTGCTTTGTGGTGTTGCACCTGGGTTTAAAACCCACGGGTTGCCAAGCGGCATGGGGCGCACACAGATGTAGGTCCGTGGGTCAGGGTTTGACCCCCTGTCACTCAGCCCTGTGGCATGACCATGATGCTCATTACCAGCACTCACCTCCTGCCCGCCGGCCCCGTTTCGGCACTGATGTGCAACCCCAATCCCAGCCCCAACGGCTCATCCTGGCCTTGTCTTATCTTTCTACCAAGGGCTTGCTCTCCTTCGGGGATCTATTCACAGCCGGCAGCTGCACTGGTGCAACAGAGCGAGCTCCACATGCCCTCACCTAATTTTAGCAGCCATGGGCCACCCGCTTCTGGGAAACGCAACCTGAGCCCCAGCAGCACCGCAGCACGCATCCCGAGCGCTCATCCCAGCACAGCATCCCTTCCCTGCCACGCTCCGTGGGTTTTTCCCCCATTTTTGTTTATTTGTTTATTGTTTTCTTCAGTAAATGAAGAGGCTGTTGCTCGAAGCCAGAGCTTCTGCGCCTGCCTGGCGAGAGGTTGCAGCATGGCAGCTTGGTGGTGTGGGGATGCTGGAGGGACGTGGCAGAGCCGGGGTGAGAGGTGCTGCCTTGCCACGGTGACACAGAAGCTGGCTGTTTGCAAGAGATCTGGTTTGTTCTGTGCTTGTGTTCGGAGTGGGACAGAGCTGTGCTGTGGGTTATTTGGGGCAGTGGCTGCGATGGATGCCTGGGGATGTTTTCGTTTGGTGCCGGCGCGTATGTGAGGAGCTTTTCCAGCAGTTGCCCTGCTTTTTATTGATAAAATAAAGCAAGGGAGGAGGAGTCTGATGGCTCGGAGCCATTCTTCCCCTTGGAAGGGGTTAAACAAACCCCAACAAACTGGATTGGTTCGGGGGGACCTGTTCCCAGCCCTGGTGCGGGCATGGAACATGGTTGAGGTACCCCAAGCTGCGCCAGAGGACTGACCTCAAACACTGTCATTTTTTAACTTGTGCAAACAGATGGAGTGAAAAAGGAGATCTGTGGGTGCGAGGAGAGACATTGCAATGGGGCAGTGGTTATGGGGCAGCGGATGTTTATAGGGCTGAGTCATGTACATGTGCCCTTGGTTGGTGTGGGAAGGGCAGGTACCCCAAATACCAGAGCCCCAGGAGGGCTGCATTGCAGCATAAGGATAAGATTGGAGATTTTCGGGCTTTTGGAGAGCTTATTTATGGCCACTTCATGAACGCCTGTTATCGCAGTTATGTGCTGGAGCTGGCATTGATGCTGACCAATCTGTGGCAGGAGGGCTGTGCTGAATCAGGCATTGGGGATTACATCTGAGTGGGTTACGGGGCCGCCAGGGCATGCAGAGCATTCATTTATCTCCTGCAAGCCGCACGTCCAGAGCAGTTTGTCAGCCCCTTGGTGGGGTACAGCCAACACTTGGCAGTGTGTGAGAAAGCTGCCCGTGCTGGGCAGACATCCCCAGCACTGCGGTGATGATGAGTTGCACATCAAGTCAATGCGAGTCAAGTGTACGGTGCTCCGAGCCAACCACCAAAAAGCTGACCTCAAAAGTCCCTGAGATTTATTGGGGTGGGAAAAACGCCTGCAGTCAGCGTCCCCTTCTTGCTGCCTTGCTGTGGCTCTCGTCCTGAGCCCACATCCCCATCAGGGATGTGTCGGAGCCGGGGGATGTGGGGACTGTCCCTGTGCAGGAGGGCGGATGCTGGCTCTGTGCTGCTGCACCTCGGCAGTGACATTCGTTGTCCCTTCGGCTCCTATCGGGACAGCTCATGATGAATTTTAAAGCACGTTTAATGATAGTGATGGCTAATGACTTACGTGTCCTCCAGGGCTGGTGTGATTTTTAGAAATCCCCTTTCAAGGCGCCTTCCCAGAGCAGAAGGCAATTACAGCCCTATCACCGCCGTCTCATTGCTACCTGTGGGTCCCCATCACATGCGTCCCTCTGCCGCCAGCCCTTTGGGTGATGCTTCCTGGGTGACTCAGGAGCCCAAATGCCATCATCAGAAGTCCTTTTGATGCTGTGTGGCTGAGCTGCCCCCGGCACAGCTCCAGCACCTGCCCCAGGCTGTCTCTCTCCAGCCCATGAGGCATGGATGCCCTATGAGTCCCTCTCGTTAGTACATACCCATTTCTTTGATGTGCACGTGGCTGTTCTCATCCTATAGCATTGCTAACCCTGGTGCATGCAGCCGTCCTGCCCACAGGGCTTCCTTGTGGGTCCTTACCCAAATAATGAGCTTTATGCCTTCTTTTTCCCCTCTTCTTGCAGTGGAACTCAGCTTTGGGTGATGTACCCCTCACTTTGCCTTAACGGAACCTGTTTATAACTTGAAAGTTCCAACAACACCATTTTCTGCTTGGAAATTTCCTCTGGGGGAGGGGGAAGGGGGGTGGGTTGTTCCAGCTTTGTTTCACTTGTTTTGTTATTCTGTTTGCTCCTGGCGCTTTGGAAATGGTGACAAAGCAGGCAGATGTTTATTCCTGAGAAGGGTGCACGGCATGGGCAGGTGGGGGACCGTGGCATAGGGGCAGAACGGGGCTGGGGTGGGAATGCATAGTCCCCATCCCCATGGCAGCACTTGGACATCGTCCCCATCCCTGCAGGACCGCGGCCCCTTGCTCGTGGATCTGGCCAGCTCGCGTGTACTGTGCCCCCGTCCCACCTGCAGCCAGCCCTAAGTGGTGTAAGAATGGTTTACCCCAGTTTCCCTTGAGCTTAGTTTCCCTCTGATTAGACAAACAACTTCAAGCTGTACATCTTAATTTGATTTGAATAAGCCTATCGCTCGCCATGAAGTTTTTTTCCTCCCGTTTATTCCCCCTCTTCCCTTCTAAATCTGCTGTCACTGCTATGCGTGACCGTAAATGATTAAAAGCTTTGTAGGAATATTTCTTCCTCCCTCACCCCCCCTTCATGAAATCCCAGACATATTACTTGGGTCACGTCCTGCTGTCCCTGGAAGGCTGTGGGATGAGGCTGCTGCAGTTGTGCTCGCTGCAGGCCTGCCCCAGCCCCGTCCTCTGGGGCTCTCTGCAACGCTGCCAACAAACATACAACGGTGGCAATACGGAATAATAATTGGGGCACTCAAAGATGCACATCATCAAAGTAAGGCTGTTTTCCATGAATGCTTGGAGGGGAGGGGGGCTGAGCAGTGGGAGCCTCCAGGTGACGGATGGCCCAAGCCTGGCGTGTGGCATCGCTGCTCAGCATCGCATCCCACGGCGGCTCTGCGGCACTGCCCGATGCTCACAGGGTGGGCTGCCTGCAGGACATGCTTGTGTCCCTGCTTCATTTTACAAGCTGATGAACCTTTGGGTCGTTCATCCCCCCCCCGCATCCTATTGCCAGCATCATCCTTGGGGAGAAAACTCAGCCGTCAGCTCCGCTCGGGCGGGCAGCGCCGCTCAGAAATGTCAGCTGCTCAGGAGAGGATTTTTCTGGGTCAGTGTTGGCGTAGCAGAAGTGCTGGCGCAGCCTCATTCACCACTCTGTGCCCAAACACACCCGCACGGCCTGTGAGAATCCTCCTGGGTGTGGGTCCCGTTGGCACCCTGTGGGGTGGCCCTGCTTTGAGTCTGCACAGTGGATCTCGTTCTGTGCCCGCAGCTTCATTCATATTCCTTGGCTCGCCCTGCCCGGCTCCCTCTAATCTTGTCTCATTAGAAATTCCCCGTCCCCTTTTATCTGCTAGAAGCTTCAGCACTTGATTCATGAGCCTGGTTGGATGGCCATCGTTCCATCTTCTTTGCTGTCCTTTTATTCGTAGGATGGAAGCTGGGCAGTGCCGTGTTGTATGGGCTCTGTGCATCTCCCCTTCCCCACATCACATTGCTTCTCTGAACTGCTTGTAGATATCAGTGCTGGGATTGAAGGATGAAATGCATTTTGGTGCTTATCCTCTCCACCTGTGTGACCGAATGGGTGCTGTGATGTGGCTCAATCCAGTCCCATTTTCCCCATTTTTTTCCTCATTTTGGAGCTTCTAGGGCTGGTTCTGCTCCCCCCACCTCCACCCCTCAGGAACCCAAAGCTTCTCCTGGAAGAGGAGCTGATGGTTTAGTGGACAATTAAAAAAAAAGAAAAAAGGAAAATACCCTAAAAAGATCAATTCCCTTTTGCTTTCTCCCCACACTGAGCTCCTGTGTGTTGATCAAAGTGAGGGCAGATTGCGCCATGCCTTGAGGACACCTTTGCATGCCAGTTGCTCTCCTGAGTATAAAGAGAGCCCATGGGGATGGGGAGCATGGGGACACATTTGTCACCCAGTGCTGTTTGGTGTCACTTCTCCCACGGGCACAGCTCTGCTCAGGGTGTCCCACCTGGGTGGCACCTGCCCAGGGATGAGTCCCCACTGGCACGGTTGGGATGTGTGGCATCGGCGACAGGCTTTGCTTGCAGCTTGGCAGCACTCGTGGTTGTCTGTTCTGCTCCTGGCAGGGCTGAGCTGATTTGCACGTGGGTGTCTTCCACATGCCTTTGGTTTTCTGCTTTTCCTCTTGCTTCTGCCCACTCGTGTGCATGGTGTCTGTGCTGGGGCCGGGCGCCGTGGTGCTGTCGGTGATGCAGGAGGGACCCAGCAGCACTAATGGTGTGCTGAGTGCTTGCTAAAAAGACAATTTCTTTTTTTTTTTTCTTGGGGGGTGGTTTTCATCATTCTTTTTTGCTTCTATCAGTAACAGCATTGCATTTTTTTTTAACCTTATTTTCAGGTGAATATGGCACTGGCAGGGAGGCCTCTAGATGTGACCCTCGGCAGCTCCAGACCTGAGCAGTGGAATATGGTTTTTCCCCAGAAAGATGAAATCATCACCAGCTTAGTGTCTGCCTTAGACTCCATGGTAAGGGTCTCCACTCCTCTCCATCCCTGTGCCCGTTTCCAGCTACTGAAGGCATTGCTGCAGCCTGAGCAGGGCTCACATTAGAGCCCAAAGTGGGGAAAGCCTCCATACCCCCAGCAAAACCACCCCTCAACTCACTGAGCTCCCATTGAAAGGGCTGTGCTGAGGGATGTTGAGTTCATCACATTCTGACAGCCCTGCTTGGATCAGCCCGTGCTCATCTCAGCTCCGCAGCGTTCCCCATTAATATTTATGTCGGTATCAACTGAATGTAGGGGCTGGTTGGGTTTTTTACTTGATGTTTTACCAATGTTACCGTGCACTTTTACACAACAGGAGAACAATGGCTTTTATCTGGCAGAACAAAGAAAATAACTTTCATATCTTTTGACGTAGAATTCCCAGTGGAAGCCTTGCATAAGTCAGGCATGCTTACATAAACAAGATAACTGTTGGGATTAATTCTCATGGACCAGAGCTAATCTGATTTTTAACTGTGAATGTGATCGAGAAGAGAAGGTGCGACTGTAGCAACAAATATCTAATGGAAAGCAATGTGCTCAGCAGCCCTCCCTTTTCAAGCCAAGTGTTCGATGTATTCATCTTGAAAGCATCTTCATCTCGACCAGGAAGGCATTTTTCCCCAGATAGCAATTTCCTTTCTTTTGACCACTGTCACCCCACTAAAGAGCAGGTTCCCCGGAGCTGACACGGCCCGATGGCTTTGATGTGTGTCTGTGCCATCATCTACAGCAAACCGTGCTGTCGTAGTTGGGCTTCTTAATGAACGCCCGTTGTTCTGCTGCCTCTGAACCTCCCTTCTCACAGTAGGTTTTATATTTCTTTTCCGCATGTTGAGTTTCTTGATCAAAATATTCCAAATTATTGCTGGGTTCTTGAAAGGAGACTTCTTAAAAATACATATTTTGGTGATATAATGAAATGCTCCCTTCTTGAGGAAGCTCAGCAGGAGGGAAAATGACCAAATAGAGTTTGCGTTGAGCCCAACCAAATGAAAATCGTGTGCGGGGGAGTTGGAAGAAGGCGGTGGCTGCAGTGGGGTTTGGGCCGTGGGCAGCACTTTCCTGCTCCATCCTCAGCTCAGCTGGTGTGCTTTGGGTCACCTGCGCTCCATTTTTGTCGTCACTGAAGGATGAAAGTGGGAAAATCCCCATTTACATTGTGAGCTTTGGATGGGGCCATGGCAGAGCCGTGGGAATGGGCCCCAGGCTGCGGGCACTGTGTAGGAATTACAATGAAAAATAATAACAAAAATGCATATACACGTGTTATGTATAGCAGGAAGGACAAATTACATAAAATGGATTAATGGAGGAAGTCTTTTTCATCTCTTTAGTGTTTTGCATAACTGTACAAGAAGAATCACTCGACTAATCCAGACTTTGACCATATTAGTGTTCTGTAGCTGAAATAAGATTCTTGTGCTCCTTATTTTATTAGGGCTGGTGGAAAACCACAAATTGTTGTTTCTTTGTTCTATGCAGGAATGTTTTCTTTTAAAGAAATAGTATAAAATTGTTATTTCGGGGAGGGGAGGAATAGAAGTCACATGTTTACCAATAAAACAAGCTTCTTTTTGCATATCTAAGCCTTTATGGCGTTGTGAAGTGGTCAAAGTATTTGTGGTGCAGGGGGTGCTGTAAAACCCATGAAATTCTATCTAAAACATTGCTTATGATGGGGAGATGGCCACGGGTGGCTGATGCAAGGCAGTGCTTGAGCTCTAACCCATCACATCTCTGCAGTGCTCCGCGCTGTCCAAGCTGAACGCCGAGGTGGCCTGCATTGCTGTGCATGATGAGAACACCTTTGTGCTGGGCACTGAGAAGGGCAGAGTGTTCCTCAGTGCCAGGAAGGAGCTGCAGGCTGATTTCCAGAAGTTCTGCCGTGAGTATCTTGGGTGATTTGAGCTTGTCTGCCTGTATGACGTGCTCGGGTTCGTTCGTTGTGTGGTTGAGGATGGGCAGGTTACAGGTGGCATGGCTTCGTGTGTGGTGTTTGTGGGGCTTGGCAGAATGAAATTGTAGATTCATGAAATCACAGAATCTTAAACTGTAGAATCATAGAGTGCCTTGAATGGGTCAGGACCTGAAAGATCATTCAGTTCCAAACCCCCTGAATGGATTTCCTCGGGCATGGAACTTGGTGCTCCATTGGTTCATGACCCCAGAGTTGCGTAAAGAGGCTGGGGCTGGTGGGGCAGATGGAAGCCTTTTCCAAGGAGGGCACTGTGTGTCCCGGCTCCTTTGCATCCTTTGGTCGGTGAGGTTTGTGGCGTGGCCATCTGTGAGCAGGAGGAAGTCTGAGGGAATTAGCAGAATTAGGTTCTCCTAGGGATCAGCCTGGAGCCAAGGCTTTTATTGGCTTTTGGAATCACAGGAGCAGATTTGGAGAGCTGGAAGCACTGGTTGGATTTTTGAAGCCAATGGGAATCTTCATTCCATGGGATATCCCATTCCATGTGGATCTCAAGCAACAGCCACGATGTCCTAGGTGCCACCAATTAACACACCCCAACCTTCACACCTGCATTTTGGGATGGCTTCATCCCTCCACACAAGCTGGAGCTTTCTCATGGCTCCCTGCAGGAGTAGGGATGGGGTTTTGGTGCTGCTGGTGAGCCCTAAGGTGAGGGGAGGTGGCCCTGAGCCCTGCAGGAGGGCCATCACACCTGGTGGGACAGTGGTGGGGACAACAACCCACATATGCGTGCACGCATGGCCTGGTGTTGATGAAAACCATATTTGTGCTTAATCCGTTGGAGAAATTGTTCAAGAACGGTTCATTGTAGTGAAAACATGAGTGCTGTAAAGCTGCCAGGGTCACTGTCTGCTTGGCTGATTCGTTGCACATGTGCTGGGTGAAGCACAAGGCTCGCCCGCAGCACTCGGCTTTGCAGCACCGCATCCCTGAGCATCTCAGCCCTACTGACCCCACTCCTCCATCGCGCTGCAGATGGGAGGCTGGCATTTCTTCCACTCTATTTGGGGCTAGGAAAGCTGTCTGCAGTTATTCTCCAGCTTGATGTGTTTCCTTTTGTAGGCAGGTTTTTGTTTTGAACGGTGGCGTTTTGGGAAAGGTTCTTCCCGCTGTGAAAAGAAGGCAGGAGAGGAACGTAGTTGTCAACAGCAGCAGGACAGTGAGTGTAATTAATGGAGCTGAGCCTTACAGATTTTGGCACAGGCTGCCCAGAGTGGTGGTGGAGTCACCGTGTCCGTGGAGGTGTTTAAGAACCATGGAGATGCAGTGCTGAGAGTTGTGGTCAGTGGTGTGGTGGGGACGGGTTGGTGGTTGGACTGGATGATCATAGAGGTCTTTTCCAACCTTTATGATTCTATGAGGTGCCAGCTGTGAGGCCCTGCAGCTCCCATTAGCTGATGACTGCATGCACATCTCACTTTTAGTAATACATCCGCATAGATTCCGGTCAGTTACCATCGGCATCGAAGCTCCCCTCGCCTTTGGTTTAATTTACACCTTTGTGGAAGTGGAATTCTAACATCTGGTACAAAGCATGAGATTCTGACTGTGGGGTTTGTAACAAAGCGGCAGATACTCGAGACAGGGTGAAACGTGATAACTCTGTCTTGAATTATAAATGGCCGAGGCTCAGCTCCACTACATAAAGCTCTTACAACTGGCATGCATCGTAAAGCATCCCTGGAAATGCCTCTGATTTATAGGCTAGCTGCCCCCTTAGAAAGGATCTGAAATAATCTAAACCAGACATCGGTGGGAGATGTAAGAAGGCTCTTATCTGCCGAGCTGCTCCTCCGGGCACACAGACCTCACTTGGATGCTCTCCTTTATCTGGAGCTCTGGCTCAGCCTTTCCTGACGCACGGTGGGACCTGACAGTTATAAAGATGGATGTTAATGGAGGCGAGTTTGCACTCAGATGGGAGGGAGAGTCTCAGAAGGGTGTGAGTTTGAGTGGATTTCACCACTTTTGTAGAATACTCAGGGTTTCCTTCCTGCTGTTGTCTTTACCGCCAATCCTTCCAGCACCTTAAAAACAATTATTAAAGGCTGTGGAGTAGAAGGCATGGTCACCACTCCAGTCAATAAGTGTGGGGACAGTAAGGGACGGCATGGGGGTGGCACAGGGATGCTGAATCCCTCCATGTCCTCTTTTCACCTGGGAACATCTCAGGAACAGGTCTGTAGGGGGACAGGCAGCGTGGTGCCACTAAATCCTTCATGCTGCCCTAACCATGAGACCATCAGCAATCTCCCAGAAGCCATCCAGCAGTGGCAGAGCAAGGACTTTTTTAGTTCTTACGATTTACTCCAAGTCTGTCCTTCTGGACATCAGTATAAACCGGACACGTGCCAGCTCACCTGCCCTCAGTACTGGGCTGCCACTGCCTTCCCCCTGTGCCAGGAAGGATGGCTGAGCCCTCTGTGAGCAGCAGCCAGGTTGGATGGCTGGTGAGAGCCTGTCGAGATGATGAAGGAATTAGTCCTTTGCCACTGAAAATCCCTGGTGAATCGGTTTAGCTAGAATAGCAATAATGTACTTGTAGTGTTTAATTTTCTGTGCATTTAGAGACGCGAGGAAGTCGTTGCTGAAGATATGCTTTATTTGAGGTTTAATGGGGGAAATTAGCAGGAAATAGCTGGTATTACCAAGTTATGTGACGCTGAAGGGTAAAAAAGCCTCTGAGAAAGGCGGATTTTCTCTTTCGGAGAGATTGAAGGCTAAGCAGATTGAAACCAGAGAAAAGAAACGCACTGGCCAATTAATCACAATGGTGTCAGTGCAGCTGAGTGTGTAAAACAGGAGTGAAGGGGGGTACATGTGAGCTGAGCATGCCCACGGCTCGCTGGGGTGCACCATGGCAGTGCTGCCTGTCCCTGCACCTTTCCCCATGCATCTTAAAGGCCTTTGCTGACACCGGAGTCTGGCAGCTGTGGGTCTCGGTCTTGCGTGGACAGGCTGCGTGATGAGCTGTTGATGTTGGCCGGCCAGTTTCATCGTTTTGTGCAATCAGAGTTGCTGGCAGCATTGTCCACTGAACCTTCTCCCACTGCAGCATCTCCTGTTTTGTTCCAGGAGTCCAGCAGCGGAGGGAGCAGGACGCAGAGGTGCAGAAGAAGGCAAAGGAGTGCGGGCGAAGCATGCTCAGGGTCTCCCCGGACCAGGGATCAGACGTGTACCTCCTCAGGAAGATGGTAGAGGAAGTGTTTGATGTGCTTTATAGTAAGAACCTTCACAATTCCATCTGGGGATTTGGACGGCCCTGGGGCTCGCTGCACTGCCAGCACCAGCCCACCTTGTGGCTTTGGGACCACTGGCACCCAAAACAGCGGGCCCTGCTCCTGCGTGGGGTCAGTGCTGTGCTGGGAGGAGGTCCAGTCACTGCCTTGTCCCTTTGCAGTGAAAGGGGCTGTACCCCAAATGGGTAGCAGTGTGCTTGAGGGGAGCACCCTGCAGCTCCCCGGTCAGCTGAAGCCTCTGCTGTGGGCTAAGTGGGGTTCTCAAATGCACCCTCATCCTGAGTGCTGCCCATACAGCACTTCACAGGTGTCCCAGGCTCTGCACCTCGCTCTCCCCTTTCCATGGCAGCTCTGCTTAAAAGCAGAAAGATGATTTTCTCAGCTCTGAGAGACAAGCTGGTGCCATTCCAACACATGCATCATCCCCAGCAATAAAGCTCGTGCAATTAAAATGTAGATGACCATATGGCTGCTGCTACGTTGCCTGGTGGGTTGCAGGGCTCCCTCTGGGCCCAAGCTGTGGATGCTGGAGCTGCGGCAGCGCTCCTTCTGCACTCAGAACATCCCCTCCGGGTCCACTTGCAGGGCTCCTGGTTGTGGTGTAGCTCCACGTTTCAGTGCCCACTCACACCTGCACACAGCATTGCTGTTTGTTTGAAGCACGCATCGCAGGCTTTGGAGGTGAAGGGGAGACGGCATTGCTTCCCCTGGGGCAGAGCAGTTGGGATCGGAAGTGGAGGTTTTCTGAAACCACTTAAAGGGCTTGGATGTGATATTCCCATTAAAGGGGGTAATCAAATCCTCTTGCTGCCTTTGAGAGCTCATCCCAAGTCACGAGGAGAAGGGAATACAGAGAGCCAAGCGGATGAGCTGGGGCTGCTCGGGTTAGAGCTGCAGGCTGCGTTTTCCTGCTGCAGGCTGTAAAGCCAACGGGGAATACAAGAATTATTCTTTTATATAATTAGGTATTTAGATTATGTAAGTTTTACCAGGGCTCATTTGCATGGGGCTGGATGAACTAGATGGCCCGTGTATGAGGATAAGGCTGGAGATGCTGTTTGCGGTGTGGAGGACGTGTGTGGGTTTGATGCAGTGCCTGACTTGCAGGATGCATCTCCCAGCAGAACAGCTCCTGCAGTGCTGCACTGCATCCCCAGGCTGGTCCCAGGGTAAAGCCTCTCCTGGTTGATCAGGGAGAAGCTGTAGGAGCCCCAGGGGGATTCTGTTTCCAATACCGACAGGGCTGTTGGAAATTAGGAGTTATCTCTTTTCCTTTTTTTTTTTTTTTAATTTTCTTATCCTTTCAGTTGCTTCCCATCAACAGGGATTGGAAACAAAAATCTTAGAGAATGCTCAGTCAAAAAGACGGCATATTCCCTCCAGAGCCGGGTAATCTCTGCACCAACAGGATGACTGATTACCGCCAGCTTCTATTAAACAGGCATTAATGATGATTATTGTCTCTCTTTAGCTAAACCGTGAGGCTCTGCGTGGCAGCACAAGGCTTGGTGAAGGTCACTTTGACAGGAACATGCTCCCCATAAAAATGTGTTCAGGGAGTTGTTGAGTGCTGGGTTGATAAGGGGCCGCTTGGGCATCGTCCTCCTCCCATAGCAAAGATGGTGGGAGGTGGAAAGCTGCTAACGCCGGCGCATCGAGGCAGCAGTGCCTTCTGAGCCTGCAGAAAGTCTTCTTGCAGTGTTGTGGTTCAAAGGTTTGGTTTGAAACTTCTGTTATTGGCTTAATTAAAATATTATCCAGCCCAGCTATAAGGAACCTTGATGGCTTGTGCGAGTCACACATCATTAGTTATCATGCGTTGCTTCAAAGAACATGTTGAAGAAATCACTTTTAATAAGGACTTGCTGACAGTGCCATAGGATTTCCAGGGTTTCTGTCAGATCTTTTGTGTGTCTTTTTTTTTTTTTTAAGAGAGAGAGAAAAACCAGAAGATTTTAAGGAGAATCACTATTTAAATGTCCCATAGTGTCCTCTGCTCCTGACCACAGTGCTGGGGCATGGATGGAGATCCCATGGGACATGAGCTGAGGAGTGAACCCATGCCATGCAGCCAGATGTTCTGCATCTGGACATTGCTTTGCCAGACAGGTCACATTCATGCACGGCTGTTTCTTTTGCTTCGTGCTTCAAGCACCAGGCTTAAGTGGCTGCAGCCAGTTGGGTTGGCTTCCAAAGGAATTGCTCAGGACAGAGCAGCTCAAGGGAGTTGGCAAATACCCCCAAAATGCTTTGGCAGAGCCTGGTTTTCTATCTGGTATTCATGCTGCCTTGGCCATCCCGGATGTGGGCACGGGGCCTCTTCCGTCCTTTTAGCAGATCTCTGTGTCTCAGTGATGCTGTGTGGTCATCCTGTGCTGCCAGGGAAGGGGAAGCCATGTGCTCCTGGCTGTATGGGCATGTTTGGTTATCAGAGGTATAGAGGTGCCTCGTGTCACCCAGCCAGCCCTGCACTTTGTGGGACTGTGGGGCTGCTGAAGGGGAAGGGGTGGGCACAAGTGTCTGTGTTCACTCTGCCTTCAAATCATGGAATGGAGGGAAACTTTTGGGGATTTTCTTCTCTTTCTTTGTGAGCGAAGGCTGCCTCACAGCAGTGGGGATCAGAGTGCTTTCCTTTTCTCCAAGAGGTAAAGAAAAAGTACTGACAGTAAGATATGCAGAATATTTCAGTAAACTAAGATGAAAACCCACGCGAGCTGAGGATGACACATCTCCTTTGTCACAGAATCACAGAATCACAGAATGGCCCGGGTTGGAAGGAACATCAAGGATCATGAATCTCCAACCCTCTGCCACACGCAGGGCCACCAACCTCCCCATTTAATGCTGGACCAGGCTGCCCAGAGCCCCATCCAACCTGGCCTTGAACACCTCCAGGGACAGGGCAGCCATAGCCTCTCTGGGCAGCTGTTCCAGCACCTCACCACTGTCTCTGTAAAGAATTTCCCCCTGGCATCTGTGCTTTGTCAGCACAGATTCCTTGCTGGCACGGATCTGGGGTCCCTTGGAGGTGGGCTCACGCCAAGCGACCCTAATTGAGGATTTCACTGTGCCACCTCCATGAGGAGAGCTCAGTGCTTAGAAAGAGCTGGAAGATCCTAAGCACCAGACTGCTTGCTTCTCACAGTGTCTCCATCAGGCTTTGCACAGCAATGCCTGCAGTCCCGCTTTGGGTTTGCTCTTCGAGCCCTGCCTGGAGGGCCGGGGGTCCCCGCTCTGTGTAACTGTGCCCTTTCCCCAGGTGAAGCAGTCGGGAAGAGCAGCGTGGTCCCTCTGCCCTACGAACGCTTCCTGAAGGAGCCGGGACTGCTGGCGGTGGCCGGCTTGCCCGAGGGGATCAGCTTCAAAAAGCCCATGGAGTACGACGTGAAGTCCCTGATGGCCATTTTAGAGCACAGCCACAGCATCCGCTTCAGGCTAAAAAGGTAACTGCAGGGATCCTGGAGGGGCTGCAGGGGGCTGAACCCTTGGCCCGTCAGCTCTCATCACACTGCTGTGCAGTGGAGCTGCTGTTGTAAGCATGTGGCAGTGCACGAGGTTAACTGCAGTGCTCTGTGCCACTCTGCCAGCATCTCAGCTGCAGTACACTCTGTGCTTTCTCGTCTCCAAAGAGATTTCCAGTGTAAATGTCGCAAGCTCCTTTCTAGGCTGAAATGTATTTCTGTGCCAGAGGATGAGGGAGATGGGGGACAGCAGCGGGGTGAGGTCCCCCAGCTGCCATGTTTTCACGAGGAGCTTGTTGGTTTTGGATGCTCTGAGCTCGCCTGACTTGAGGCACCTTGGATCATTCAGAGAAATGCTGAGCACTGACAAATACCTCCTCTGAAGGCTCAGCACTTCTGGAAAATCAGGCTGAGATGGCTAAAAGTAGGACACGCGGAATTTGAGCCGTTCAGTGAAGCCATGGCTGCCTGTCTCATGTGAAGCTTGTGCACTTCCTAGGTACGAAACGCATCCTTGGGCTGATTGAGGTCCCTGGTGAGAGTGCCTTGAGGCCTCAGTGCTGAGAAAGGCAGCTCAGACACTTGGTTACAGTCCCACAAATTGTTTTATTCCTAAGCACACCAGGCTATGGGACTGGATGGCTTTGCCGAAGCCATAAGCATTATGCACTGCCATAAGCTAACCTGTTCTGCTTAAAGGAGAAAATGGTGTAGGTTCCCAAAGAAGCTATAGGGGGTTGGGTATCTGCTGTCATTTCTGAAACCCTGAGCAAAAAGGATTTAAGTGCAGGGGGTCCCATCCTCTTGGGCACGGCCCATTTGTAGGCTCTCCTTTCCCCTTCCATCTCTTTGTTCATACGGCTTATTTTTCCTACTCACATCCACCCTGAACATTGGCAGAGGACGCGCTCAACTTCCACAGGCACCCAACTCACTGCCTGGAGCCACTGTCCCCATAGTTTGGAGCTGTGTGCACCCTTGCCTTGAGCAGCTTTCCCCTTCCAAGGCACAAGGTGTTGGTGGCAGCTCCCAGCACACGCAGGCCGTGGTGCTCGACTCTCAGGTCTCCAGCAGTGCCACAGACCCAGCAGAACCTGTTTTCTCCTCTTTTTCTCCTTTTCTTCCCTTCAGGCCGGCGGATGAGCCCAGCAGAGAGCCGAACCCTAGCGTAGAGTTGACTTGTACTTCCCTCGTGCCCAAGGGCAGCCGAGACCCTGGTGCCAACAGCCACGTGGCCAAACCCTCTGGCCAGGACGCTCCCCCCGCCGTAGCCGTGACCAATTTTTTATATGGTGTCTCGCTGCCTACGCAGATCGCCATGGACCTAAAGCAGGAGGTGTCCTCCGGTCTGCACGGGGCGACCATGGCCAGTGAGGTGCTGCTGCCCAGGCCCTCGGGAGAGCTGAAGGTGCCTTCCTCACAGGAGTACAGCGACTGCTGTGGTAATAGCCTCGAGTTCGCTCGCAGACGAGGGCCTGGTGCAAAGCCCCATGGAGCTGAGAGGGAAACATTCGGGGCAGGGCGTAGGGGGCCAGCGGGCTGGGGCTGGAAGGTGGACACTATTATTGGCCCTGGGGCTGTGCAGCCCTCACAGAGATGAGGAGGCCCTGCTGTGCTGCCCCAGCATTGCATTGGGTGCCTCCATGGTGCCGCTATGGATGTGCTTTGCTTTGGGGGCACTGCATTGGGTGAAGGGGGTGAGAGATGTGTCACAGATGCCTAGCCCCGGGCTGGTATCACTAGCAGACATCCAGGAGCTTGCTGAGGTGCCCTAAGCCTCTCTGGGCTCTTAACATCGCTTTCTCATCTTCCCTTGTGTCCAGGACAGAAATCAGCTGTCTCTGGGGGTCCTCTCATCCAGAACGTGCACTCATCCAAGCGCATCCTCTTCTCCATTGTCCACGACAAGACAGGTCAGTGTCCCACCATGGAGTGTTTTTTTTTTACAAGAAGTGCAATGAAGCAC
Organism: Lagopus leucura; assembly: GCF_019238085.1. Taxonomy (NCBI): domain Eukaryota; kingdom Metazoa; phylum Chordata; class Aves; order Galliformes; family Phasianidae; genus Lagopus; species Lagopus leucura. The sequence continues at coordinate 2,661,685 of NW_024962276.1, read as the reverse complement.
TGGCACAGGTTGCCCAGAGTTGGTGGTGGATGCCCCATCCCTCGAGACACTCAAGGTCAGGTTGGATGGGGCTCTAAGCACTTGATCTAGCTGACCCTGTTCATTGCAGGGGAGTTGGGTCAGATAATCTTTAATGGTCCCTTCCAACTCAAGCCATTCTGTGATCCTGCACCTCTCTGGGAAAGGTTTCCCCGCCTAGAGGCACCAGTTACGCCATCACACAGACGACCCTGGGGAGTCCCAGTCCTAAAGGGAAACCAGGGCACGGCTCGGGTGAGGTTGTTTTCCCAGCTGAAAGTTTTATGCGGTTTCGAAACAAGTGGAACCCTCTCACCCCAATCTGACTGTGCCAGTGGTGCCCAGAGGGGATTGGTGGGAGGAGGAGACTGCCACATCCCCTCCTAACCCCACCCCAGGGGTGTGCAGCCTAGAAATGCTGACGTGTTTGCACCAAAACCCTCACCTTTCTGCTTTAGGAGTGGGAAAGTTGGGAAAGAGAAGGTATGGGTGAAACTGCCATGCCTTTCAGAGGTGTGCTTCAGGTGGAGCTAGCTGTGTGCAGGAGGGTCTTTCATTTCAGGGCTGAAATGTTTTATGGGGTCGTTCCTCAGGAATCTGCTGTGCACATGCAGAGCTGCAGCAGAGCTTGCTCCAGGCTGGGGATGGGGAAGCCCAGACCTTATCTGCCAACCTGGCAGAATCAGCTCTGGAAGAGGGAAATAATTATTTTTAAAGCAACAAAGTCTCGTTCCTCATTCTCAACACTTTGCACGAGAAAAGTGCATCTGCTGTGTATGAACCATATGGAAGTTCCTTATTTCTTATATTTTGTTTTGATAGATAAGTGGGACAGTTTTATAAAAGAAACTGAAGATATCAACACCCTCAGGGAGTGCGTGCAAATTCTGTTTAACAGCAGATATGGTGAGTAGGAGTTAATATCCCATTATGCATCTGCAGTGCTTGTGGTTTGCATATCATTATATAGCAATCATTTTTGTTCCCTAACACAGCAGCAGGAGCCATATGCTAGAGCTCCCTTCTTAACACATTTAGCCCAGCAGCTCCCTGTCTGGGTGTCTGTTGAAGGTTATGTCAATATTTCCATTTGGAGCCTCCCCTGTTGAGGAATTTATAACTCAGCCATAAATTGGCCTGGTGTGGAGCATGGCAGGGCCGGGTCAGTGCCCACCAGCACTGCAGGCAAAGGGGAGCAATGGTGTGCAGCCATATTAAATTAATGTGGCAGGAAAAAAGGAAAATCATTGCTATTCCAAGTGCTTTTTTTTTTTCCTGCTTGTGATGCTTATGAGTGCTGACCGTGGCAAGGTGCTTTGGGGTCACATCTCCATAGGGTTAGGATGTGGCTTGTGGATGGGCTGTGGGTTGTTACCTGTGATATAAGTCACATACAGGAGCTACATGTGGGCTGTGAAGTGATAACTGAGATGTGAGCTGCGTGGCTCAGAGACCTGCTGGGGGAAAAGCAGTAGATAAGACAACACACGCTCTGCTTTTCAGACCACCTTGAGTTCACCTTCATTTTTATCATTCCTCAAAGGAAAAGTGTGTGTTTGAGTGAAAACCTTTCACCTTGCAGCTGAAGCCTTGGGGTTAGACCACATGGTCCCTGTCCCATACCGGAAAATCGCGTGTGACCCCGAGGCAGTGGAAATCATTGGCATCCCTGACAAAATACCCTTCAAAAGACCTTGCACCTACGGCGTCCCCAAACTCAAGCGGATACTGGAGGAGAGGCACAACATCCATTTTGTCATCAAGAGGTGAGTGGCCATCCTCTGCAGGAGCTGCCACTGGCAGGAAGGGGCTGCACTGAATCAGGTATCTTGGGGTTAGCTTGGTATGTCTAACATGAACGGGGCAGTTACAGCACATTTGGCTCGTGGTTTGGCTCTCTCAGCACATCTTTGGCTGGTTGGGTGCCCTGGGAGCTCCATGAGGACACAGCCAGCACCACAACTGGGAATTTAAGCTCAGTTTGTTGCCTCCATGCCCAGAGGGTTTGTTTTACACCCAGAACTCATTTTGTCCTTATTTATGGAAAAGAGTTAAACAGCTGTTGTGTAAGAGATGAGCAGGGGGTTTCAGTCCCCGACTTCCATCTCTCTTTCCCTTTTTGTAAGTATGCCACAAGACCATCCGTAGCCCCTGTCATCCTGCTGTGAGGCATTGCAGGTGTCCCACTCAGCATTTCAACTGGCTTTGGGACCCTTCCATCACAGCACAGCTATCAGATGACATTTGGTGTCTGGGAGGAGAAACACCCATAGTTACTGCACACACCTGGGTGCTTGGAGGTGATCATTTGTGGACATCTGAAATCCTCTACTGATGACACCATGAGGATGTGTCACAGGCATGCAGGGTGCTGTGTCCTGGGCACTGCTTTTCTGCTGGAGTGAAAGCTTCTGCTTTGGTCCTATCATCTTTTGGGACCAGCCTCGAACAGCCTCATTTAATAAGTTAATTAAATGAAGAGAACGACGTATATAGAGATTTAAAAGTGCTTTGGTTAAAAAGCATATGCTGTAAGATTGCTTGGTTGCACAACAGGCTCAGAGCCTTTTTCTTTTTCTTTTTTTTTTTTTTGAGGGAATGAATAAGTTGACTATTTTGATTCAGTTTAATCCTATTCATAAATAGAACCTAAAAGTCAGTCATTAGAAGCATCTCTTTCTAATCCTTTTCTTCCCCTTCCCTCCTAGGATGTTTGATGAGAGAATTTTCACAGGTACGTTCTTCATGTCTTCTGATTTATTGCCTGTGAATTGAAAGATTATCCAGAGAAGCAGGGTTGAAATGCAAACAGCCAAGTGTAGGACACATCTTTACACTCAGTGAGAAGAAACCTGGTCTGTGCCAAACCCAGGCTGGCTTTACCTGGGCTCAGAATAGGCACTGTGCACCCCTCAAATTGTGTTCTGAAGGTCCAAGGGAGGAATATGTGGGGCGTGAGGCTGGGCTGGCTCCCTGCACAGAGCTGCAGGAGGCACGTGGGGTGTTCCTTTGCTTTTGTGGGTAAGAAGAGTCACCAGCGGGTTCCTCCCTGGTAAATGATTCTCTTAATTTTAACTGGGAAGTGCTAGCATCGCCCAGTGGCTGGCTGTTTTTTAAAGGAAAAACAGCAAAAATCGATTTGATCAGTAACAAAACACTGGGAGAAGTTCTGCTTTCTTTTCCCCGTGTTTAGTCCTGCTTGTTGGAGGTCGAGAAGCCACGTTCAGTGCTTCCCAATGAATAAAGCAAGACAGGAGCTGGGGAGGCTGCCACGTCCCAGTGCCCTGATTTGGGGAGGAACTTCAGGAACAGCACCAGGCACTCCCAGATTTATCACCCAGCCCTGCTCCTGGGCTTGGCTCACAAGTAAAGACGTGTTTGGGGTTTTCCTTTCTTCCCAGCTGCCATCCAGCTTCCCAGACAACACCTGTGACATCTCCACAGGCCAAATTAACAACCTGAGGGTGCTCCCAGGCGGGGTCCCAGCATAACCTGGAGGAGGTCCCACCTCCGTGGTTCTGGAGTCCCATTTGTGATTTTCTTGCTCTAGAAAATGATTTTGAAGCTGTCGCCCACCCCTCAGGTTTGGAGCTCTGAACCGCATCTTGGGTGCTTGGATTTTCCTTGCAAATCCGTCACAGTTTGCCTTGGGGGAGGCGTTTTCAGACACAGGGGGTGATGGAGCAGCTCTTGCCTGCCCACGCCTGCGAGCTGCAGCAGGAAAGCTCTGTGCTGGGAGCTCAGGGTCACTTGGCACGGAGCTGCAAATGGAAACGTGGAGACGAGGAAGCAAATCCGTGTGGGTGACGGCCCCTCCTTCCCCTCCTGCTCCCCGCAGGGCTACCAGGAGCAAAATACATTAAACCTGTCTTACTGCGATTCGTGTCAGCACATCTGACTGTGCAAAAAAAAGCATCTGCTGAGTCAGGAGGTGCCAGTTTTGCAAAGGCACTTTTTCAGTGCGGAGCCGTATTTTAACTCGCCGACTATAAAGCATCCCAAAGCTTCCCCTTACAGTTTTGCTCACCCTTTAATTAAAATACCCACCACTGCTAGGAAACCTATTTTTGCTACTCCCCTGGGTAGCAGCTGAAGGCAAGCTTCATTGCTGCAAGAGTAAGATTCAGTCCATAGAAAGTACAAATTAAAAGGACTGTCGGTAGATAAACAGCATCTTTGAGGCTCTCTATTGCTGCTGGTCCTGTTGCCAGAGCCTTGCCCTTCCATCCAGGCTGGGGTCTAAAGCCAGAAATCTTCATTTTCCCATGGGGCAGGATGTGTTTTGGAAGGGTGGGGATGTTGCAGTGGCACTTTGATTCCAGCCAGAGGCCCTTTACAGCTATTTAAGAGAACACCTATATGGTTTTTGAAGCCTGGTTGCATAATTCCATTCCCTCCTTCCCTCAGCACCAATTCTTCAGCACTTCCTTCATGTTCCCTGCATGGTTCTCATTTCCTATCCTGTCATCAGATCACCCTTTTCATCTCCAAGGTCATTGCTGAGGCTTCGTTTCAGCTCCTTTCATATTGCAGGGAAGGGGAAGAGGGGGTGTTTGGTGGTGACTGGATCCTTTTGGCCCCTCTTGTGTCCCTGCAGCACATCCTTTCTCCCTTTGCGAGCCCAATTAAATCAGCACCCTCTTCTTTGCAAGCAGGCAGCTCTTAAAACCCATTCCTCTCCCTGACCTTAGCTCTGGGACTAGAGAGGAAGGACATGGAGGTGGAGATGCAGCATTGTTGCACTTCTAGCTCTTTGGTTGCTTATTCTGGTTTTGCTTTTAATTCCAAACCCACTCTGCACATCTGGCACCAGGAAGTAAATTTACCAAAGATCCAACCAAGCTGGAGCCCTCCAGTCCCCCTGGGGAGATCTCCCCCGAGCCGCACCGCGGGGCTGTGCTGGACCTGGCGGGGACATCACAGGCTGCCAGCAGGTAAGTGGCACTCAGGTATCAGAAGAATAAAGCTTGGAATTGTTGATTTGGGGTGAAATCGGTGCTGTTACCTGCAGGAGTGATGTGAGCTGCCTCCTGCCCCGCACAGCTTTGGGACTGGAAGCATTTAGCAAGGAGAAGCAGCACTAATCGTAGTGTCACAGAGTGGTTTAAGGTGGAAGGGACCCTTAAAGGCCATCTGGTCTGACTCCCTGCAGTGAACAGGGATGCCCACAGCTCCATCAGTGCTCACAGCCTCATCCAGCCTGACCTTGGGTGTCTGCAGGGGTGGAGCATCTCCCACCTCTCTGCACAGCCTGTGCAGTGCTTCACAGCCCTTATCAAACACGCCATCCTTGGGGGTGAGCAGGGGAAACTGGTGCTGCAGATCTCCCCCAAGCACGCTGCAGGGCTGAAGTCTGGCCTGAGGCTTCTCATTTTTCTGTTCATTTGTTAACATTTGCAATTAGGGCGCTTCTTAATTTTTGCCACGGGAGATCTCACCGTGCAGTTAAATCAGTGTGACCGAAAGCAAGCAGGCAGAGAGACAGAAGGGTGCTGAGCAAAGCGAGGGGTGGAAAATGAGTGGCATATTTCTGCAGTAGCATCCTTGTCCCACCTTGCTGATGCTGCTTCTGCCCCATCTCAGCAGCTGAGGCCAGGCAGGGGTTGCATGGGGCAGACAAACCTCTGCAGAAGACATGATGGGAGAAAAGTAGGTGTTGTAGGGGCAGTTTGTATGCAGCCAGATTTGGGTAGTGCTTCCCACGGTGATGCTGGGCTGGGCTGACCTTCTGCTGGCCTAAATTCGGTACAAGCAGCAGAATCACCTGAGGTCCCTTCAGAATCTGTCAGATCTACCCTGGTTGTGTGTATAGATGTGCGTTGGTCCCTATTTGTGTTGTGTGGGTGCAAGCTGAGTGAGGCCACATGCCCTGCTTTTCTCATTCTCTTGGTTGCAAAGGGAATTGTGCCTTGCTGTGGTGGTGGTGGTGCAAACCTTGCTTTGCCCTCCTGCAGGTGGAAATTAACCCTCCCAGTACCTCGATAACACATATCTGCAGGAAAACCATATGTGTACTTGACAAATAATCAAATCCTGCTTTGTTCTTCCTGTCAATGAGGAAAGCCCTGTTCCCAGTAGGAGCACAGCGTTTCCATACCTGTGGTCCACCCAGGTCAGAGTCCGGGTCTGGGGCAGTGCCAGATGCTGCAGGGCAAAGGGAAATGCACTGCACTGCACCTGGGGAGGGCATCTTCTGAAAGGCTGCCTTTCACCTGACCTGGGAGAGTTGGAAGCCCTTCCTGCAGCTCTGATGTGGCACACACTGTACTTACAGGCCTGGACATCCTCTTTGCCCAGTTAAGATCTGTCCTTACAACAAATTTATTGCACTGCCTGAATTCAGATGCTGTTGAGTGGGTTGAGGTGAGGGTGGGGTGCTTTTAACCCCCCTCTCCCCCCCGAGCCAGCACAGATGTGAAGCTGCATCAGAAGGGCTGTCCTTTCCCTCAGAGCACCAGCACTGTGGCTCTCCAGTGCCGTTCCTTCTGTCCTTTACTGCCAAAGCAGTTGTTCTTGTTTAAGAAAGACAGAGAGAATATCCATCCCGAGAATGAAAAGTAATCTAATTTGGATGCTGAACACCTTGCATAAATTTCTAAGCATGTGAAGTTAACTGTAGACACAAGTTTGGGATAGTGCCCAGTATCCAGGGGAGAAAAGCTTTGGGCAGAATAAATATTTACCAAATCAATTGACTTTTTCCTTTCTCTCTATTTGCTTTTCCTCCGTGAGTAACCACATTGTAATGAGGCTTTATGCACTGCTCTGTGCTGCAGTGTGATGGAGTCTGCAAGGTCTGAGGCTGTTAAAGCCCCTGGGATGGGTCCAGTGCACGCGCATGTGTTTAAAGCTTTCCCTTTGATTGCTCCATTAGCACCTCTCATCTGCCTTTCCCTTCCAGGTCAGAGAAATGTGGCGTTCCTGAAAGCTGTGAACCAGGTGAGGAATCATTTGTTTTCTCTTGGTGCTGGGGGGGATTCTGTGCCATCCCAGGAAATAAGAGGTGCTCAGTGAGCTGCTGACCTCTGGCTGATGCAGTTGCCCACCAAGGTGTGCAGACACAGTGTCTCTGGTTCATGTTGGAGATTGTCTTTGCTTGTCTTTCTCCTACAGGTACCTCAGGAGAGCTGGGTGGGATCAGACAGATCAAAATCGAGCCAGATGAGCTGGACATCATTCAGATCACTGTTCCAGGTGGGCACCGACTCCCTGCTGCTTCTTTCTCCAGGTTTTGTTTGGAGAAGCAGCCGTGCCTAGAGCAGTTACCAGACCTGGGTATCACACCAAATGGTAGGGCTGTCCTTAGGGTTTAATGAGTGGATAGGTAGCACTTTGCATTGTCAGTGTGCTTTCCAACCATCAATTAATCATCTCAGCAGAATTAGGGCAGCAACATGACTCCCAGTGAGCCTGAGTGCAAGTGATGCTGGGGGCAGCAGTGATGCCCTGTCCAACTTGTCCAACTGCATCTGCGCTTATCTCGTGGCACCCAAATTGCTGCAATCTCAATTGCACCCAAATGCACCGATCCCATTAATACAGGGGCATGCTGGGAGTCTCTCCAGGATTATCATGGAATGGATTTAACATGTGGTTACCATAGAGGAAGGGAAGGAGCAAAGTATGGCGGTAGATCAAACATTTTAATTTTCAACTTGGCAGCTCGTGGAAGAGAAGAAAGTTAATGCATGGCAAGAGCTGGCAGCGTGTGGGAGGAGGAGGTGTTATCACTTCTTCAGCACTGGGTAGATCACACTTGAAGTCCAGAGTCCACTTTTTATTACCTTATTTGAAGATACAGTTCAATCAAAGGGAGTACAGCTTAGGGCAATGAAGATGATTAATAGAAAAGTGCTCAGGTGCAAGAAGAAATTGATGAAATTTGGATTATTTATCCTGCGAGGAGATGATTAAAAAGTGACCCGATTGAAGTATTTAAACTAGCTAAAGGTTTATTTAAAACTAAATTTGGATAGCTTTTTGAGGGCGTTGGGCAGTCCGATATTAGGGGATGCAGGCTTAAATTGAGAGGGCATACATATATACATAAGGGAAACTTCAGGAGGTGTCATTTCATGGAGGAAGGTGGCATTAGTGGAATGCTGTTCTCAAGGTGGAGTAGTTAAGTCAAGCAGCATTAACTTTTTAAGCCAGAACTGAGTGTTCACATGGAGTTAAGCCAATTAAATAATTCAGGGCTGTTTTTGCTCTTCACATGCTGTAGAGGTTAAGATGAAGCTTTTTCCCTTGGGTCTGAGAGAGATGGGCTGCATTTGTGGGAGGCCGTGGCACCCAGGCTGAGGATGCTCTTTGTTCAGCCCTTGCTGTTGGGCCAACTGCCTCTGAAACTCTCTTGAGGGATGGTGCCCTTCTCCTTGAGACCAAAGCTGCCCGTGCTGTTGTCCGCAGATCGATCGCCTGGTTCAGATGAGTTGCATGACCCGGTGACCGCGCACGTGGCCTCGGAGGAGTCGAGCTACATCCTAGATGCAGTAGCAGGTAATGGAAATTACGTATCCAGGAGACTGGTCATCCAATGCAATGGGTGACGAGCCAAGGTGATGGAGTCAGCACCTTCTCACAGAGTCCAGTTCGGAGCTCAGGCAGGTGGTGCTCGTTGGGGGCTGCCATAGCATGAACCGAGCTCCTGGGGGAGAGCATGGCACTGCCAGACCCAACCTGTGCCTGTGGGTGACCCAGAGGGTTCCTGCTGATACGTGGTCTGATTTTGCTGGTGCTGGCCACTGCTAACCCTTCTTTTTCCTTGGCAGGGACAGAGAAGGGGCCTGCTGAGGAGCAACGACACGAAGAGAAACAGATGGAGGGATCAGGTGAGGTTCTGGTGAACCTGGAGCACCTCCAATAGCTGCAAGGCTTTGGGAGGTTTGATGGACACAGCTGTGTTTGGTGGGCTGCCTGCGTTATCTGTGAAGAACTCAGCCTCCATGCAGAGATGCACCTCTGTATTTTGGGGACTTGGTGCTCAGACTGTGAGCACTGCTAGCTGGTGGGGGGACTCTCACTGGTGCCAACCAGTGGTCTCTCTCCTCCCATCTTGCATTGGTAGCATCTATTGCCCAGATTCACTTCTATTTTTTGCCTCCTTGGGGAGATCAGTGCTGTGCTGGAGGCAGCTGATTTCTCAGAGCATCCCTTTTTTTTTTTTTTTAATTTCTTTGCAGATGGTATAGGGGACGTTTTGAGTCATTTGAGGAGACAAGTAGAAATTTTGTTCAACACGAGATACGGTAAGTTGGTCGTTAACACATTTGTAATGCCAAGTGTTGGCTTCGGCCGTGAGGAGATCCTAATTGCTAAGAAATGCCACCTACTCTTTCCAAACCAGTTGCTGAGTAAAGGTGCAATCTAATTTGTTCATTTACTGTCTGCCGGGCTTCTGAGCACGTTTGAAGTCTCCCTGGGCCTCGTTACTGCAGCTCTTCCCCTTGGCTTTCTCAGTGCCTTTGTGCTGGCACAGCCCAGGAATTGCCATGGTGACCTTCAGCCTTCCTCCCACAGAAGTGGGGCTGATGGGTGCACCCAGCACTGGTTTGAAATACATCCAAGAGGATTTTCCATCCGACTGGGCTGTGTGGTGGCCAGGAGGGCTGGTGGGTTGCAGGGACATGGCATGCTTTGTCCTGGGGTCATGTATCCCATGCCTCCACCTTCTCCTTCCGTACAAAGAAAGACAGAAAGGTCTGCTGGATAATAAACAAAAATCAGGTTATTACCTGCTTTTGGTGCCTAAGGATGTCTCCTAGCTTAATTAAGTTTAGCAGGGCGTTGGGAGGTGCAGAGAAAACATATCTTTTACCTCCTGCTACTTTTTATTCAGGTTACTTAACTTGGGAAAAATTCAGCAAGGTCACACGTGCCTTTGGTGAACTGGCAAAAGGGTTTTGCTGCTGCTGGGGACAGGAGAGAAAACGGAAGAGAATACTGAGCTCTGTGCATCCAGCTCCAAAGTACAGAGCTGTGAGAGCCAACCTGGGCTGTAAAGGGAGAAAAGGAGAAGGACCACGATGCTCTTGGGGAGGGGCAGGGGAGAGCTGCAGATCAAGCTGCCTGCAGAGCAGTGGGCTTTGCACAGTGATGGACTGGGAGCCACGTCCCCCATCTCCGGGAATGGAGTCCCCAGTGCAAACACTTGGTGGCCACCTGGTGTTATCACATCACAGGGCATCCCTACTGGGCACAGGGTAACCAGAAACTCTCTGAAGACCTCTTCAACTTGTGCTGATGTACCATATCTCTGCTGCATTGATCCAGTTGTCAAACTAATGAGATCTGTTTCTCGTGCAGCGAAAGCCATAGGAATATCAGAGCCGGTCAAAGTTCCCTACTCCAAGTTCCTGATGTACCCTGAGGACCTGTTTGTGGTAGGTTTGCCAGAGGGCATCCTGCTGCGGCGTCCCAACTGCTTTGGGATTGCAAAGCTGAAGAAGATCCTTCAAGCAAGCAACAACATTCAGTTTGTCATTAAAAGGTGAGCAGGAGGAGTGGCCATCCCATGGGAAGATGCTGCAGGTTGGAACTCCTGCTGCTGGGGATGCAGCAGCCATGCAGTGTCCTGGGCAGTATCCATCACTTGGTCGCCTACAGTCAATTTGCTTAATTAGGAGCAGCCAAAGCCTTGAAACTTCAGGGTGCCAGATGTGGGGCAAGGAGAAGGCTTTCCTATGTGCAGTGGCTCATCCAAGGCTCATGCATATCCATGCATGCCACAGGCACCGGGATGGATGCTGTCCCTGTTATGAGGAGCAGGGGCTGTCCTGGAAGGTGGGGGAAAGAATCCAGCAGAGATGGACGAAAAATATCTTTAGGTATTTCTAAGGGTTTTTTATCCAAACAACGATGACTTTCTGTACATTGAAGGCAGTTAGGCAGGCTTTTCCTGTCCCCGAGAAATGTTGGGACCACATCTCATGCAAATTTGGAGGCGCTGATTTAAGCTACTCAGCTGTCACAAGCTTAATCTTATCGCATGGAGTGTTACATTGGCTCACTAAAGAGGCTGTCAGCATGAAAATTATTTCTGAAGTTCCCCCGCTGTATTGCAGGAGCTTTGAAATTGCATTAGCCAGATATGTTTAGTGGGTTTGCTGCTGTAGGAGCGTTATCCTCAGTGATAGATGGGGCAGTAAAACGTTGATGGCTTTGCTGGATGGGGATCTGATCACGCTGTGTCTGCTTCTTGCTGTTATTCAGACCGGAGCTGCTGGCGGAGGGCATTAAGGAGATGGCTTTGGACAGCCCAGGAGCTAAAGGTAGGGCTTGAGACCTGTTAGTGATGGGGTAGAAAGGGAGGGAGAGCACGTCCCTGCAGCACGTCTTGTGCCACCTTGTTCTTGCCCTGTGCAAAGGCAGTCGTGGTGGTCCCGTGGCCCTTTGGTACTGCTGATGCTAATGGCTCTCTGTCCCCTGCCCAGCTGCCAGCGACTGTGGTGATGCACTGCTGGATGATGCCGTGAAGAGACAGGGCTTCCAAGGTGGGCTCTGAAGGGGACAGCTGTGGAAATGGAGGAGCTGTGAGATTGCAGGGCTTGGAGGGTGGGAGAGGAGGAGATGGGGAAGGAGTCGAAGGGAAGATGGAGGGCTGGTGCACAGCCATGGGTCCACACAAGAGGCTCTGAACGGAGCCCTAATTAAACAGCTTTGCTTATCTCACCATCTGACCTTGTGAGACACATAATGAAGTCTTCTAAGATTTGGACTTTGGCTAATTTTTGGTTTCTTCTTTAATATACAAACACCGCTCCCATCCGCAGTGCATCTCTCCAGTGGGGAGGGTCTGTTGGGGCAGCTCTGTGCAGGGAAAGGGGCAGCAATGAGGATCCTGTGGTTTGGGATGGGTGAGCTCTGCCCCACTCCTCAGCCAGGGATGGAGGCCTTGAAAGGGTTTTGGCTTGTCAGGCTTTCGAGTGTGTTTTATTTTAACGCTGGTGATTATCACCACTGAATCTTTGATTTCATGCAGCTTTTATTCTTAGCAAACAGGCGGGGGGAAAAAAAAACCCACATATTTCTGTTTAGATTATTTTTAAGGACTTTGAATGGCCTACTCCAGAGATTAGCTAATTGCAAGATAAGGACTTTCCTATAATTAGAAAATCGTATTACTTAAAAGTCACAGAGTGCCTTTTAATTTAACAGCAGAAGTCCATAATTGTTCCTTTATTTTACAGAAAATTATGATGCCAGGCTTTCCAGAATAGACATTGCTAACACGCTGCGGGAACAAGTCCAGGACCTGTTCAATAAGAAATACGGTGAGAAATCAGGGTGGGAGCTGCTTTAGCTGCTTTCATTCCCCTCTGGCTCATCCCTGATTTTTTGCCCTTACCCATCCCTCTCTCCCAGCATCTCCCCATCCGGAGCTGCTGTTGTTGTGCTGGGTGCACCAGGGTTGGATATTAGGAGCAGTTGCTTCTCAGAGAGAGCAGTGAGGCATTGGCACAGACTGCACAGACTTCCCTGGTGGTGTTTGGGAGCCGTGGAGATGAGGCACTGAGGGACGTGGTCAGTGGTGTGCTGGTGGAGGGGTGGCAGTTGGACTGCATGGTCTTATTGGTCTTTTGCAACCTTAATGATTCTATGGTGGGAAGAAGGTAGGGAATGTTGGGAAGAGAGTAAAGGGATCCGCAGGCAATTCTGTGGCACTGCTCTTCCCATCTGCCAGGGGGATGTTAGGGACAATTGCTGTTATCAAGCAAGACAGGGAAATGTCATTATCTCATTTTCTAGATGGGGTTGAGGCTTGTCCAGGTTCCTAGGTGATCGTTTAACAAACCAGTACAATTATGGCAAGGAAATCATAGAATTGTAGAATGCTTTGGCTTGGAAGGGGCCATAAAGGCCATAAAGATCATCTACTTCCAGCTCCATGCCATAGGTTGGTTGCCACCCACCAGATCAGGGTGTCCAGGTCTCCATCCAACCTGGCTTTGAATGCCTCCAGGAATGAGGCACCCACAACTTTTCTGGGCAGCAGTGCCAGTGCTTTGCCACCCTCAGAGTAAAGAATTTTTTTTCCTAACAACTGACCTAAATTTCCCCTCTTTTAACTTCAAGCCATTCCCCTTCAATCCTGTAGCCAGATGTGAGAGAAGGAGCGTGGATGCGATGTCCACTGTAATGTCCCCAGGCAAACAGCTCTGGGTTCTCCATCCTTCCCATCAGCTCTGCCTCAGGACCCATTACCCCCATGGTTAAGGCTGAATGTGCTGCTCCTTGACCCAGCTCACCTGGCTCTACAGTGGGGTTTGGGAGGACTAGGATGGAGCCAGAACCACTGTCAAAATTACATCGCTGCCATCCCACATGCTTACCTCTTGCTTCTCTTCCAGGTGAAGCCTTGGGGATTAAATACCCCGTACAAGTGCCATACAAGAGGATCAAGAGCAATCCAGGCTCGGTGATCATTGAAGGACTGCCCCCCGGCATCCCCTTCCGCAAGCCATGCACCTTTGGCTCACAGAACCTGGAGAGGATATTGGCTGTAGCTGATAAAATCAAGTTCACAGTGACGAGGTACAGCCCCGAGGGCTGCCTGCCACCCCACAGGGGAAAGGGGAAGGGGCTGACGTGGGATTGCCATGCCTCTACCTAAATGCACAGCTTTGGTAAATACCACACAGATCTCCAGCCCCAGGGACAGCAATTCAGTTGGCAGCCAACGGTTTGGAGTGGGCTATAAAGCGTGGCATCCTTTGGCTCTCTCCTCCCATCCGCTGCCCAAGGAGGAGGTGAGGAGGTGCTCAGGGTGGTGCTGGCAGGGCTGCAGCCCCCAAAACAGCTCAGTGGGATGAAACAGTGCTGGGTGCCTCTGCAGAGACATCCGTGCTGCTTCTCTTGGAGACCTGAGGTGGGAGAAGCTTGAGGAGCTTGGGGGAAAAACAGATTTTCCTACACATCCATTACTTGCTGAGTGTTTTCCCAGGTGTATACTCAAGATGTTGCCTATGAAATCTTCATTTTGCCTCCTTTGTTTTACAGGCCTTTCCAAGGACTCATCCCTAAGCCCGGTAAGAGATGGTGCCTTTTTGCCTAAGCAGTGCTTTGCCTTGCTGTTTGTTATTGGTCAGGGAGTTGCAAGATGTGAATGGCACGTTAGTTTTATCAGCTGGAGGAAGGTTGCTTATGATCTTGCTTGCCTGTGTTTCCTTTTTTGTTGGGGTTTTTTTTTGTGTATGTTTGTTTTGTTTGATGCATTTGATAACGTTCCCCTGACCGAAATAGCTGGGCTCAGCTTCACCCACGTGCATGGCTGCTATTTCCTTCAAATGACAGCATTTTTAAAGAGCTGATCTAGGGCAGGAATCTGCTTTCTGCACTGAACAAAGCGCATGGGCTTAAAAATAAATATCTGTTTGCAATCAGATGGCAAGTTCAGCAGTGAGAGAGTGCTGCGTGCTCACCTGTGGGCTGCACCACTGCTGTGTCCCACCATGGCTGCTCCATTGCTCCCTGAAAAAGAGAGCTGCTGCTGGAAGTGCATCCAGCAACCCGCCTTTGTTTCCAGTGTCTGTGATTACAGCCAAAGGAAGAGCACAGATGGGTGCAAAAAGCGTTGTCATCTTTTATTGATGGCTTTCCTTTTTCTTGGCCAGCCTCCATGGAGATGGCACAATTTAGGCAAGAGAAATCTGACAGAGGGGAAAACATTTATATGGCCTCATTGGAACTGCAGGAAGGTGTTAGACTCCAGAGATGGCTCTGACAGCAGCAGTCTGTCTGACATGCAGTGCATGGTCCCCATTCCCTGCCCAGCCATCTCCATGTGGAGGTGCCCCACGACCCCATGGGTTTTGGGTTAGGATTCCCATCTTTTGGTGCACAGCACAGAGGTCACACCTCACATCAGCCAGATCTTAAATGGGACAGAATTTGGCTTTCAGTGGAATCACGTGGATGGGAACGAGCTGAGGACGCACCACTGCTCCATCCTCATCTTGTCTTCCTGCTCCCCTGCTATAATCTGGATAATTACGTTAAGAGACACTGATCTGACACAAATCACACCATTAACAAAGGACCATATCAGAAGGCAAATACTTCAGCCTGCCAGCTGGCTAGGAAACGCAGTATGATAGATAGAGATGTAGAAAAATTGGATTTTATTTTCAATGCCCAGTATTTCTCTTCCTCCTTTCCTAGCTGAGTGTGTGCTCCATGGGTTTGTCCATGCTAGCACAAAACCCAAGATGTTTTATCTTTGTGTTGTTTTACCTGAGGGGGCTCGGGAGGAGTTCACAATGTCTCTGCCCCCTAAAAGCCCCACTAACAGCAATTAACCTCTCTCCTGCTTCTCCATCACCGTATGCCTCAGTGGAGGGTGGTAACACGGTTGTGTATCTCCATGCATTAAAATTGATTGCTTTTCATCTGCCTTAACAAAATGAATAGCCACAGATTAGACGAAATTCAAATGTAAGAGAGGCTGTCATGTTCCTTTCACCTCCATCTCTTGTAGTGGTGCCCTGCCACGTAGCACTGAGACCAGCAGAAGTGCATGCTTGGCATTACAACAAAATCAATGGCAATCTCTTTTATTTCACAGAGGAGCATTAAAATGAAAGCAATGGTTACTCCCAAACAGAATGGCATTGCAGTGGGTTTGAAAAGCTGGAAAGCCCAGGAGATGACTTTATGAATTATAAGGGAGGTTGTGTTTTTGAGGATTGCCTTGCCAAAAGTTAGGTGAGAAATATATGTTTTAAGGGAGAAAGGAAACTTTAGATAAACATTTTTTTTCCTCTTGAATCACTTGGGTGAGGTGGGGTTTGCCTTCAAGCTGCATTGTGATATTTTGTTTGCTATCTGGTGCATCTCCTGCATGGAAATACCCACAGAGCTGCAGGGTGCGTTGTTCTCTGTGGGGATCCCATTCTCTAAGTGCAGCAGATGAAGGCATGTAAGTCCAGTCTGAGTGCTGGTGCTCTTTCCCTGCACATTATCTCTGTTTCTCTGCGAGGTGCTCTCTCTGGATATGAGCTGCAGGGATCAGACTGGCTGCTGTGTGTGTGCAATGAGCTCTGTGCTCAGCACATGGGGTGTTCGTGAGAATGGGCCGTTTTTTGGGTGCTCCCCATTGTCCCCAGGAGGTGAGCACTGCCCTGCAGCACAGCTTTCCAGCAGCTCTGGGAGGTTCAGCTGTGATCGCAGTGCTGCTGACCCAGGTGCCTGCTCTCCTTGTAGTCAGCATCGATGGGGGCTGCAGTGCAAAGCAGCCAAAACCCAGCTGGGCTCCCCCTGGGGTTGTGTCCCATGGGCACCATGGGGTGTTCTCTGTTCCAGTTTCCTTTCCCCCCCACCACTGGCATCCAATTCACAAACACTTTTTGAAAGCAGAGCAATCTTTCAGCGTTAGAACAGAAGTGGAAGTGATGGGGTGAAGCTCCAGTGCAATAAACACTGCACTTATCCTTTCTTTTCTTCTTTCCCGAGGCACAGAGATACAAAACAGGCTTCATTTGAGCCTTTGGAAAAAAAAAAAAGAAAAAAAAAAAAAGAATCAAGCATTCTGTATGTTAATTTTTATGTGCTTTGATTGAAAATGTACACCAGCTCCATCTGTCCTATTCCCCAAACTCCCTACCACCCTGATAGATTATTTCCCATACTCCAATTAATAAAGTAGGGCAGGCAGTGTTCTTTAATTAAAAAAGCCACACATCCAGGCATCCTTTTTTTTTTTTTCTTCTTTTTTTTTTTAATCATGAGAGCACCATCCTCTGCAGGACTTTGATGAGATGTGCCTCACGTTGGAAGCCCCTAATGACAAAAAAAGGAGAGCAAAGCCCTCGGTGCGCAGTGTTTGGAGCAGAGCACAGCTCCATTGCTGCAGTCCCAGGGCTGCCCCTGTGCTTAACCCCTACCAGAGCTACTGAGTGCTCCTTCCTTCTGCTCTGCCTTCCCTTCAGCCAGGGTGAATGATTGCTTGTTTACCTCTGAGCTGGTTAGTGATGTGAATCGGAGGGTGGAGCACCAAGCGGATGATGGTATAAATGGCTTTAAATGAAAAGAGGGGAAATTTGCATTTGGTTTGGGAAGAAATTCTTTACTCAGAGGGCTCTGAGGCCCTGGCACTGCTGCCCAGAGCTGTAGGTGCTCCCTCTCTGCAGGTTCCCCAGGCCATGGATGGGCCCTGGGCAGCCTGAGCTGGGGGGGGGGCAGCCAGCCCATGGCAGGGGTGGGGCAGAGGGGGCTGCAAGGACCCTTCCAACCCAACCATTCTATATGATAAATGACTCTGTAGCTTCCAAGCCTGTATCTAAACACCTCTGTGCTTCAGACTGCTTTGAACTTTGCTTTTCATTTCCTTGTTTTCTCTTCCATTAACTCACACAGCATCCCTGCGTTGAGAGGGCAGTGCTAACACCCAGCTAATCCTGGCCTTTGTGCTTTGTGCTTGCTTTGCTCTTGCTTTGCTACCCATCAGCCTCATACCCTCCTTCAGTCACCCCAGACCTCTGTTTTTTGGGGTCATGCTGTGTCATGGCTGCACCCCGGCATGTTTCATGCTCTGTGCCCAAGGGCAGCGGTGTTACCCTGGGGGTTGGCTGAGCACATGTGTACTGGCAGGGCAAGGAAGTAAATTATCTTTCTTAGTCAGTATGATTTAATAACAGCACCTCGAAATCCCCACCTGCTGAAAGTGTTTGGGTTTATTTTACTGATTTATTACCAATACATTTTAATAACAGTGGTGGCTGACTTCACCTCCTATCTGTGCTCAGCTCCATCCCAGCACCCTGATCCCTGTCCCAGGTTTTCCTTTCCCATGCTGGCGTGCCTTGCTTGCATCTCTTCCTCCTTGCACGATGTATTCACCAAAAACCATTGGCCAGAATTTTGCAACCTCGGCTTTCCCCAGCCTGCTTGAAATATTCATGTCTCTGCCTATTCCGAGATGCTTCATGTTGCTCTTATCTCTGCTCAGCCCACCAGGACATGCTCCCCTGCTTGCCCAACCCTTCCCCTGGGCTCTCCCATTTGTGGGACTGTCAGCACATTCTGGCCCAGCCCCCCTGCTGGGGCTCTTCCCCAGGAAATCCATTTCTTTTTGATGTCGCTTGTTGTGTCGAAGTCAGCAGCAAGGCTCAGCCTCTCCTTGGGGAGCCCTTTTCTCCATTTCCCCCCATTGCTGCAGAACTAACCCAATTCCCTCTGCTTTCCATCTGCTGCAACCTCTGATTTTCCCGTGCATCTCTCGGGCTCCCACGCTGTAACCTCACGGGATGCTCAGATATTGAGTATGTCATAAATCAGAGCACAGTCCAGTCAGCCCGTGGCACCCAGCCTCCACCATCTTTGTCCCACGAGGCCTTGGGACCTGAGGAATTTTATAGGGAGAGCATCGCCCTGGGTTTTGCTTTTGTTTGTGAACAAGAAACCAAGCTGTAGCACTCATTGCTCTCTTTTTCTTTCTCTCTTTTTGTTTTCTTCTTTTAACTTGTGCTGTAGCCCCTAGACGGATAACGTCATTGGAAAAAGCGTACGCTGCTTTGAATGGTACGTAGCTCAGTTGATGCATCGTAGATGGTAGCAGACAAGAAATGCATTTTAATGTGCGAATGAAAACGTGTAAAACTCCCAAATTTCAGGTATTTTTTCCTCTCTTTCCCTGTGATGCCGAGAACTGAATGATGCACTATGTGTTAACAGTATTCTGTTGTTGTTATTAATCCTCTCTGCACGTCTGGCCACGTGTCTGGATGCTTAGTGCCTGCTCCCACAAGTCCCACTTGGAAAACACGCATAGGTGGAGCTGCTTCTGATTGTATTTAAGCCCACGTCACTGTGGAACAGCCTGAAGTAATGTTAGCATGTTAATCCAGAGGTACAGTGAGAAGAACCTGTGGGTGCCCCATCCCTGGAGGTGCCCCAGCTCATGGGTGGGCCCTGGGCAGCCTGAGTTAGTGGGGGGCACCAGGCCCATGGCACAGGGCTTCGATCTGGGTGGGCTGTAAGTTCCCTTCCAACCCAAACTGTTCTATGCTACTGTGGTTTCAGCTTGGATATTAGGAAACATTTCTTCTCAGGAAGAGCAGTGCTGCAGTGGCACAGCTGCACAGGGAGGTGGTGGGGTCACCATCTCTGCAGGTGTTCGAAAACCGTGGAGATGTGGCACTGAGGGACGTGGGCAGTGGTTTGGTGGGGGTGGGTCAGTGGTTGGTGATCTCAGTGGTCTTCTCCAACCAGAATGGTTCTGTGGCTCTATGAAATGCCTCAGTGGCACTAATTATTTTCCAAAGCCAAATGCCTGAATGTCAGGGCCGGCTGAGGTCCCTCCTGCCCTGGGGTGATGGGATCACAGGGCCCTGGGAGCGATGCCACGGCACAGAGCCTCCTCTCTGGCTTCTCTGTTACGCATGCTCAGTTCCAGCTTCGCCACGGCACTCACATACCCCTGGATGGGAATCGAGGAGCACTGCCCATTGCACAAGGCACCACAAGGCAGAACAAACCCTGGGATTCTGTTTGTGCCCGTTGGGTCTCTAGGGAGCATTAGTAGAAAGGAAAGAGCTTCTGCGTTTGTCAGTCTGGGAGGAAAATGAAACAAGTGAGAACACGTCGCTTTGATGCTTCTTTGTCTGCTACCATCTATACATCCATACGGGTGTCTGCATACATCCCAGAAACTGAGCATAAATGACAAGGAAGTCACAGAGGGAGCCCGCAGGGTTTGCCCCCCGCCAGCCCCTTGCAGCAGCTGCCTCATCTCTGGAAATCAGAGGTTCTTGGGGGTGCTTCTTTTAGTTTCTTCTGTTTTATTTATTTTTGCTCCATTCATTTCAAGCTCCTTTTGTTGCCGTTTCTGGGTTTGAAACACAACTTGGCCCGGATGTTGCTTCGTAGAAAGTTCTCCCCTTTTTTTCCTAGTTGTGGGAAAACACGTTGGGAATAAGAAACCAGTGTTTTCAGGCTCAGCAGCTCTAAGAGGAGGCTTTCCTGAGAGTGCAGAGCATTAAGGATGGAGCTTCTGCCCCTCACCCAGCCCTCCAGCAACACAGCAGTGATTTGTGCCACAAGGGCCACAATCTCCACTCAGGGAGGCAGGGACCCACACGTGTGTGTCCATAAAGCAAACTTTCAGGCCGTGTGATTGCTCACAATCAAATTAAATTGCCCCAGAGCGTGGGCAGAAGATGCTCGGGTCCTTGCTAGATGTGCCACGGTTTGCAGTGCCCACCTTGGCCCTGGGCAGAGGTGCCTGTTTTTTGCATGGCAAGCTTAGTTCTTGGTGGGAATGCCTCTGTGATTCCCATATTGAAGGAGGTTTGTATCCCAGGGCTGGGTCGGCTGTCCATGGCCAGATATGGAAGAACTTCATTTGGTCACTCTGTGGTGTCAGTGGGTGGCAAAGCACCGAAGCAGGCAGGAACCAAACGCATTCATTTTGTCCTGGAGCCCCTTGAGGCTGCTGTGTAGCTGTGAGAGGTCTCCTGGTGCAGGCATGGTGTTTAAAACAGGAGAACAGAGAAGAAACCGGTTGGCATGATGAGGGTAATTAAAAAAGCTAGTAAAGCCAAGCTGATTATATGGCGTATTATAAAACAATACTGTACTTAGGAACCCGGCTATAAAAGCACTATCATAGTCCTTGATGTCACTTGGGGGAGCGTTTGTGGCACTCGGGGTCTGAGTCTCCATTGCTTTGCGTATTTTGCAGTCATTTCCAGCACCGCAAAGTGGATGTAAAAGGCTCTCAACCATGTCAGCTTGCAGCAGACGCAGATCTGGCCGCGTTTTATAGCTCCTTCATACAGAAGGTGCAGGCAGAGAACAGCGGTGCTCAGACAGGGCAGCACCTCGAGCTCAGCGTGATGGCAGCAGGATGGTTTCTCTGTGGGTCAGAAGGAAGTGGGGGATTTAATTGGCTGCCCTTTTTGCTTTGCAGATGAGGATGACGCCAACAGGCTCGGAGAGAAGGTGATTCTCCGAGAGCAAGTGAAAGAGCTTTTCAATGAAAAATACGGTGAGCCTCCCGCCTGCACGCTGAGCAGGGAGAGTTTGTTTTTGCTGACAGCAGCCGTAGTTAAAATTAATTAGGCCGAGGGGCTCTATTTATAGGCTGAGCACATGGCAGCCTGCCGCAGCACGGGATTCTTCCTGCTGCAGCCTGGCCCTGGGGATGTTCCTGCAGGTGGGACCGTGACCTTCCTGTTGGGATGGGGAGGGAGTTGTTCAGTGCCCTCTGCGGGCTCCCTGTGCTGCCTGCTGGGTGTTTGGGAAAAGGAATAAGAATATCAACTGGAACCGGGGGGAAATAGGAGCTGGCGAGAGGATGCGCAGCCCTGAGTGGTGTCACTGGCTCAGCCCATGGGCTGTCCCCTTGCTGCTCCTTGCTGTCACTTAGTGGTTATTTCCCAAGTCCTGGTGGCTGCTCAGCCCCACAGCGGCAGTTTAGTGGCATCTGTGGGCAGCCAGTAGCCAAAAGTAACTGAAAGAGAAGGGAAAAGAGCCAGCTGATGGCAAAGAGGAGGTGAGAGAAGCTTTTAGGACCGTGACCAGCACAAGAGGGAGGGATTCTTGCTGTTCTGTACAGTGCAGGAGTTAAAGGGGTACCAAGAGAAATGGACAGCAGGTTTAAGCTGCACAGAAGGAAGTACTTGCAGTGCTGCGTGTGATTAAATGGTCATATTTCATTGCTGTAGGATGAAGGAATTAAAAAAATGATTCCTGAAGCCATTCTATGATTCTGCGATCTGTTAAACGCAGCATGCTGGATGTGATCACCACCCCAAAACGGCTGATAGCTGGAGAAATGCAGGCTGGCAGCTGATAGGCAGGCAGAAAATTGGGCAGGCAGACATGGAGCAGCTCAGTGAGACATGGCTGCAACACGGCAACGCGGCCCCACGTCTGCCCTGTGGTCATCACAGCAGCTGTGGCTCCTTCTGTAGCTCTCACTCCTCAGGTTGGTGTTGTTCCAAGCCCTGTGGGGTGAAGCCTCATGTCCTCTGCTCTGCCCTTACAGGAGAAGCTCTGGGCTTGAACCGACCCATCATGGTGCCCTATAAACTCATCAGGGACAGCCCTGATGCGGTGGAGGTCACCGGGCTGCCGGACGATATCCCTTTCCGAAACCCTAACACCTACGACATCCACCGGCTGGAGAAGATCCTGAAGGCACGGGAGAGCATCCGGATGGTGATTATCAACCAGCTCCAGTAAGTTCTTCCAGATCTGTGAGCACTAATTAGGTATTGTCCCCGTTTCTCCAGCCAGTTGACTATGTCCCCATAGAGCCACCAGCACAGGACCGTGCTGCTGCACACCCATGTGTGTGCCACAGGAGGTGCTCAGCCATTAATCCCCTCTTACTTACACAGTTTGAGATGACTGTGTTGGGAAGGGCATGGCATTGGCACCAGGGGCTGCCGTGGGTCAGATCAGGGGATGGCCCAGAGACCCAGTGAGTTGTTTGGGGTTTCTTCCCTGCCAAGAGGTGGGGAAGGTGTCTGCAAGCTCTGACCACATGCTGTTTTCTTACACAGGCCATTTTCCGAAATCTGCACTGAGGCCAAACCAACAGGTAAGGGCTGGAACATGTCTGTGACTTTCCTTGCAGTGTGGCAGAGAAAACAGATGGGCAAAACGGATGGGGGCCACGGGGAGCAGGCATTAGTCTCTCCTGCATCCCTCAGCAAGGCCAGGGGAAGGATCCGACCTGGAAAATGGAAAGTCAGACTCAGCATCTGCTCAGAAGCAACCTGTCAATTTTGGTGACTGTATTGCCATGAGCTGGCAAGAGACCTGTGCTCTTAGACTCACATTTTCAGCGTGTTCTGGAGGATCTAACAGTCCCTTTCCCATTAGCAATTTATTCACCACGAGCAATTTATTCACTGGTTAGAGTCCTTAATTTCATCTGTCATTTATCCATTGAGCTTCTAAGGAAACAAGGTTTCTGTGATCCCTCTGAATGTGTTTTTCTGTGTCCCATCCTCCCCAATAAATTTCATTTAATCAAATGTGTCAGAATTAGCAGCTCTAGAGATAATTAGGATCCTTTTTATTTTATGAAAATAGGTGGCTAGGGAGAGGAGACAGACCTGGCAAACCTGCAGTTTGAGCTGATGTAGAATGAGACAGATTAGAAACTTTATATATGCATATATATATATATGGATATATCATATAGGATATCACATATACATGGGTATATCATATATGTATATATACACGCTGATATATAATCACAGAATCATTAAGGTTGGAAAAGACCTGAGACTGAGATCACCACATCCAACCATCAACCCCCCACCATGCCCCCTGACCCCATCTCTCAGTGCCACATCTCCACAGCTCTTGGACACCTCAGGGATGGTGACCCCCCACCTCCCTGGGCTGTTCTCCCCTTAGCCACGCTTGTGGGGCACAGCCACCTCATTTTTTCCCTCTCTCCCTGCAGAAAAAGACAGCGGTGTTCCCAAGCGGAAGAGGAAGAGGATCTCCGAAGGGAACTCAGTATCTTCCTCTTCCTCATCTTCTTCTTCCTCCTCTTCCAATATGGAGTCTACGTCATCAACAAATCAGATCTCACTTGTGGTAAAGCCTTCCATATATTAAGTGGTTTACTATCTGCCTTTTGGCAGCAGGACGCTGCTCTTTGCTCTCTAACCATCAGTGCTCCTCCTGACAAGCACTATAAAGCTCAGTGGCATGGCCGGGCTTGGAGGAGGGGATGCAGCTTTGGGGCTGCCCTTCCCTGCTGGGTTTGTCGGCTGTGTCAGTGGAGCAGGGCTCCGTGGGGCTCCATCCTGCCCAAATGGAGGTAATTGTGGCTCCATGGCCCCGTGTGCCTCTTGGTGGGACCCAGCATCCCCCTTCAGTCCTTATTCCAGGAGCAACGCTGAGCTCCAGCGCACATCTAAACTACAGAAGTAGGAAATGAAAGCAGTGGAGCTGCATTCAGCCTGTCCTCCCTCAGGGCTTGGCTTCAGTTGTGGATGTTACTAAATGCTTCTTAGAAAAAAAAATAAGTGAGAGAAATATAGTCTTAAAAGGCTTTTTTTGTTTGCTGGTGGTGTTTTGCTTTTGGGTTGGTTCTTTTATCTTATTTGGAAAGTGGGAGCAACTGCTCATGTCTGAACATGTCAGAGATTTGATGTTTGCATTTGTTGGTCGTGTGCTAACAGAGACTTCTGCCTTCTTTTTCTCTCCCTCTCTTTCAGCAATGGCCCATGAACATGTACATGTTAGACTATGGTGGTCTAAATGTCCAGATCCCAGGACCTATTAACTATTAGACCTCAATACCGAATAAGAACCTCAAATGAAAGAATAAATAAATAAATGTAATTTATGTAAAAAGTGTATATTCCAATATGTATCAATGCCTTTTAGTTTTTCCAATGATTTTTACACTATATTCCTGCCATCAAGGCCTTTTTAAATAAAAATAAAAAGTGTTGCCTTGCTCTTAAAAGTACTTATTTTATTACGTACATAATTGACAAATAGCATCTGTAGGAAGGAGAAGGTGCAGGAGGACACCTCTGTCAGAAATCCTTGTGCTTTGGCTGCTGATTGAAGTCTTTGTGACCAAGAGGTTGGGCTCGTTTTGGGGCTTCATTTGCCACTGATGTCTTCAGATTGGAAGCAAAGGTAAAAACTCACTGGGAGCTGCAGGAGGAACGGCGTGCTGCCTTCTGACATGGTGAAGCTGCGGGGCTTTGGGCAGCCTGGTCCACTGGGGGTGTCCCTGCCTATGGGGTGGGTGAGCTTTAAGGTCCCTTCCAACGCAGACCATTCTGTGATTCTCTGATCTGTGATTTCCTGCAGAGCTTTGGTGCCTTATGGGGGGAGGAAAGCTCCAATGGTCCGTTCAGATAGAGCTCTGGTGCTCAACCCATTCCATGGTGCTGGACCAAAAGCTGCGAGTGTTACAGAGAGATGGGGAGAGCTTCCTCTGTGCACCACGAGAACCAAATGAAGCAACCCTATCCATTGAGGGTTGTTATTTGGAATTTCCCCAACTTTATCTCCATTCCACCAGCAGATTTTGGCAGCAGAAGCTGGCACTGCTGGTTGCTGTTATCACTGCAGGTATTTAATGTGGGTTTTTGGATGCTGAGAGCTGTGCTCGAGTGACACAATGGCAGCAAGTGCATGGCCATGTAAGGGGTCAGTGAGCAGAATGGTTTCCGTGCCCACATTCCTGCTTCCAGCTGCCACCTTCAGGCAGAGGTGGCATTGGTCACAGGCATCAAAGTCACTCACAGTGGCTTTTCTGAGTGTAACAGGCTGCTCTGTTGGCTTTATGAGTCCTCTCTGGATGTGCACAAATCCGTCTCCGTGCTTGCAGAGGGTTCTGAGCAGTGGCAGAGCTGTTTCAAACGGCTGCAATTTTATTTCCTCATCCTTGACTTGCTGTGGAGTTGGATGCAAATGATGGCACGAGATAATAAAAGCCTAAACAAATGCAGCAGAAGGCACGAGGCTGGCAGCTGGAAGAAGGGCAAAGATCTGTACCCATGACCCCAATTAGATGTGCAGTTTGACATCTGATCAGTTGGCATCAAAATCTGAAGTCTTTCATGTTTCTGCCTGGTGCTGAAACCCCATGGCATCTCCAATTAGGAAACAAAAAGAAAAATGCTTTAGAGGTTAAAAAAAAAAAATACACTTTCTGTCTTCTAAAATGTCTGAAAGGGGTTCACTGACAGATCAAACCACTCTGAGGAGGTGTCTCCTGGGAGAGCACGTTCATTATATCTTGACTTCTCTTATTTTTTGCAGTGTAAAGGCCTGGTTCTGGAACACCGAGGGCGGCACTGAGGCTGGGTAATGAGCGAGGTTCCCAGCAATGGGCAGGCAGGGATCCCAGCACTGAGCCAAATCAGGGCACTGAGCTGCACTGGGGACTCATGACTCTGTTCAGAGAGCTGAGTGCATTCCTAAAGGCTAGAGAAGTGGGGGAAAAGGGAGGTGAGGGGGAGCCAGCAGGGCTGTTTCCACTCTTGGCTGCCTCATTTCCCCACGTGGGTGCATGAGGGTCATTCTGGACCCAAATCCAGGTGCAGTAACCCCTGCTCTGGACATGGCTGAATTCAAAGATTCCCCATGCCCCCGAGCTCTGCAGCCAGCTGGCACCAGGCTGGGGTTTGGAGATGCTGCACTCTTGTCACAGTTCTGAGGAGTGATGAGCAGCAATTCCTGCTGCACTTACACGCTACCCTATTCCCCCAAACTCCAGATCTTGCTTTGTTGCTGCTTTCCCTTAGCTGCAATTTTGCATCTTCCCTCGTCTTGGTCTTTTAGCACAGGATATTTTTATACACAGTTTTTGTGTGCAACGTGATTTTCTGCTGAATGGGATGCACTCTGTCACAATTAGAAGATGGAGATCTTAACACTTGAGCCATGTTCCTCATTTATTACTTTTCAAAGACTTTGGTGGTGTTTTTTTTTGTTGCTGTAGTCTCTGTGTTTACAAATCCAATAACAATCCTCATTAAGAGTTGCAAAACATGAAGCCATTTTGATCCCAGGCAGATGGCAGCTAAATGAAGTTTAATTAAAGAATGAGCGCTTTGATTCAAATCATTTTTTAAAAATATAGTGCATGGAGATGCTGGAGAGCAGCATAAACAGCATCTGTGCTGCATTCAGAGCCCCGAATCCATTTGCAAGGAAACATTTTGGGAAAAAAAAATATGCAGGGAAATGGTAAGTTTGTTGGCTGGGTTTAGGGGTTAGCACTGCGTGTTTGGGGAAAGGGCTGGGATGTGAATCTCCTCCAGGCTGAACACCCACAGCCCCCAGAGCCTTGCTCCATAGGAGAGATGCTCCAGCCCTCTGAGCATCCTTGTGGCCCCCTCTGGACCCATGTTGGGCAGCTCCATGGCTTTGCCATTTTGCTATTGGCAAAATTGGATGGATGGATGCTCCCTCCTCAAGGATCGGGAGACATTTCAGCTAATTCCAAAGAGTGCTATGGAATGTTTGTGTGGGCTCATAGGGAGGCTGGAGAAGTTGGGAAGCAGGAACTGCTGAGTGCTGAGCACTCAAGCTGGCAAAGCTCATCATGGGCAGGAACCTCCTGAAGGTAGCTGGGGTCTGGGTGAGCACCAGGGGAAGGCATCACTTGTGCTTGACTCCAGACACACAGCTCTGAGGATGTGCAGATCCACTTGGCTGTCCTGTTCCTGGGGGTCTGGAAGAGCAGGGAGGAGTGCAGGTAGCCTGTGGGAGGAGACGATGGTCCCTTGGTCGTGTCTCTTGGCTCTGGCTTGGTGCTGGTCTTGCTGAACCCAGTCTGGACCTGTTATCTTGGATGAATACCAAGGGATCAGCCACTGGCAAGGGGCTGCTCTGCTGCAGCACAGCCTGGCACAGGGAAACCCTGAAGACCTGTAGTCCATTGGCTTGTGATGACAACTTCTGTCCTACTTCATAGCTTCTTCCAAAACAGGCTTTTCCCCTATATCCTACTTCGAATCAAACGGAAGAGGAGAATGAAAAAGACAGCTACAGGTGGCACTTCCACTGCTTTGCCATAGGATGGCACAGGTTTCTGTCCTACAGATATGAGCTGGATGGTGCTGGTGTCAGTCTGTGGGAGCTGGCTGCAGGCTCTGTCTTCAGGCCAAAGGCACTGCAGGGCAAATGAGTGGGACCTGGAGCACCCTGGGATCAGCATCCCTGCTGAATGCCCCAGGGCACGGCAGCAAAGTATGGAGGAAAATAATGCTATTACTGTGCAAGTAACTGTACTTACCATGTGCATCATGTTCCAAGTGAAAACAGGATGTCCTTACTTATTATTTAACAGAGAAAAAGCTCAGCGAAGGAAAACTGCAAAGGAATCAAGCCAACAGGAGCACATCCATGTGCTGTTCTGGTCCTCCAGTAGTGTTCTCAAGTGCAAAGGGTTCTTTGCTGTTCCTGGCTTTGGAACTGAAATTAAAATAGCTCATAGTCTGGGAGAAGAAAAGACATCCCATCTAGCTACAGCTGGAGCACTGCTCAATGGGCAGCCCAGAGCCCTGGGCTCTAGGCTCTGGTCTGTATCTGACACTGAGCTTCTGCACAGAGTATAAAAGATAAGGGAATGCCACACAATTCAGCATCAGGACTGTTCCTGTAGGGCCTGGGGCTTCCCCCTGCTCCCCATCACCCTGCCACCAGCTCTTCAGCACTCATTGGTTTCACATACTGAGGTTCTCGCTCTCAGATGTTAGATATTTAGGCGTAATTTGTCAAGAATACTTAGATTTTCCCATGGATACTTCAAATGGGAGTCAAGTGAAACACCTTACTCTGTGCTTAGCTGGAGGTGACATTTGTAACTCATGCACATCTTGGAGCAAAGTTTTGTGACATAGCCTAAAACCTTTGAGTGCTAAAGAGTTTCTGAAGATGAAACAGAAGTAATGAGTCAGAAGAAATAAGTACGGATTGGTCTCATTTTGTTTCCAGGAGGAGACTATGTGCTGAAGATGGAATTTCTCTGTTTTAACGATGACAAAAACGACTCTGAATTCTCCTCTCCACAGCAACTCCGGTGTTACAGCATGAAGAGAAATGCTTTTCTTGCCTGGTGTGAACACCTCATTCAGCCTGCAGCCGATGCTCATCTGGTTGACAAGCAGAGGGGAAAGCAAAGGGACACGAGGAATTTAGGTCCCAAACTGAAGGACCAGTGCAACCGGCCGGACAGGAAATGGCGACCAGACCCCCTCACGCAGGATGCCCCTCCAAGGCCACCGCTGCCCCCGCGCTCCCTCCCTGGGATTCGCGCCGCTCCGCCCCGCGCGGGGCACGATGGGAGTTATAGTTCGCCCCGTTACACACCGCGCGCTGTGGAGAGGTGTGGCCGCAGGGGAGCGGACTACATATCCCAGCAGCCCCCGCGAGGCGCGCGCATGCGCAGTGGTACATCGGTGAACAAAAACCTCCCCCTCCACTCCCCTCCCCGTGAGCGGCGCTGTGCTCAGCCCGAGACCGCGAGGGGAGCAGCGGGGCCTCTGGGCCCGTCCCAGCGCCGAGAGGCTGCTTTAAGTAGCCGCCGCCACTGCCCGCCGTTCCCCTCAGCCTCCACAGCCAGCGGTGAGCGGCGGGGTGGGATCGGACCTTGTGGGTGCGACGCGGGGATAGAAGGCGGGAGAGATCCGCTGTTCCCCGGCACCCTGAGGGGGAGGGAGGGCAGCGTAGACCCTCGTGCTGTGGGCTGGGAGAGGCCCCGGGCCCGGCTCTGGGGGTGGGGGGGCTTCTTTTCCTCCGCGGGTGGAGGCGGAGCTCCGCATTCTGCCCGCCCCCCGGGATCCAGGTGTGGGGACAGGAGGAGGCGGGCACCACTGTGTTGCCGCCGCCTGCTATTGGCTGGTGCCGGGGGCGCGTTTACCGAGAAGCGGTCGCGATTGGGTGCAGGAGGAGAGGGGCGTGGTCTGTATGCAACTAATGTAGGGTGAGGGCCCATGGGCTCCTGGGATGGGGCCCTGAGGACGGGGGGCTCCTGAGTCTGCAGTGCCGGGATGGAGCTCCGTGCTGACAGCTTCTGTGCTGCTCCGTGGGTAATGCCCTTGTTTTGTATTCCTGCCTCGTGAGCAGTGTGGTTGGATGCTGTTTTTTCATTTTATCTAAAACTTTGTCAGTGTACGTTGGTCCAGAAATAGTGAGGTTTGAATTAAGTATTGCTTTGCTAGCAGGCTTGAGGGTGAAAGGAATCAGAGATGTTCTTAAAGTAGCCAACGTTGGGATTGTTTTGTCTCTTTAAGTGGTCTTTAATAGTAGTAGAGGTAAAAGGGCATTGCATCTTCCTGAGCATCACAGATCTGCCTGCACCCCTGCAGGGTTTCTGTGCTCCATTAGCTAAGGCACGTCAGGATTAATGTTTTCTGAATCAAACTGAGGGAGAAAAATAGAGCTTTCTTGTAGCCAGTATGAATCGTCAAAAAGATTTGCTTGTACTTAACAGCTGTGCGTTCTAATCTGTGCAGTTCTGATACGGTGCCTTCTGTCTGAAGGCTGATCTTTGGGTGCAATTAAACATACCTTCACCCTGAAGGCAGAGCAGCTAAGGGTTGAGACCAGTAACAGCCAGGCAGCAGTCTGCCTTCCAGGTAGAGCATTCATTATAAATCTATGTTCCTCCTTATTCCAACTTGGTAAGGCAACAAGTGCTCAGCTAGAATGGCATTTCTTATAGAAGGGCCCCTGCTGGGCTGCTTTTCCCTGGGAGCAGCAGATCTACAGCAATGTGTAAGGCTGAGTGCAGGCATGCTTGCAGCAGCAGCTGTATTTTGGAATTCTTGGTTACGAGTCTTTCCATCTGTACAGTAGGATTGGTTTTAGTGTTTTTAGTGCTGCGTGGTCGGTTTGCTGCTTTGGCACTGTGTGAGACTGATGAGGAATTTGGCTTGTGCTGCTTCAGACAGCCTGAGCAGGAAGAGCTGCAAGAGGGGAGATAGGAGAGAAGTGAACCTGCAGAAGCAGAGCAGAGAACTGCTTTTCTCTGCTTCCTCTTACGGATGACATCTGTTTTCTTCCTATGGCTGAAAAACTTCAGCTTGAGGAAAAACATCTGTTTGAGCACAAAAGAAAGTAAAGCAGCGACAGATTGAGGATGAGGGGTCCGTCACTCCAGAGACCCTTATTGGAAACTCCAGATCTTCTGGCTCCAGAGCTGCCTTCCCAAGGACAGTTTTGGACCTCCTGGACAATAGGAAAGTGAGCACATGTGTTTACCTTGATCAGCCCTCCACCCACAGATCACCACCCCAGACTCAGGACAGTGCTGGACCAGAGAGTGTTGCAATGTCTGTTTTCTGTCTTTGGCTCTTTCCCTTCATCTGTTTTCTCTTTACCATTTTTTACATGTATTTCTTTAGTAGCTGTTGCTTACATTTCTCTTAAAGTAGTTGATAGGAATACATGTGCTTAAGTACTCTTTATCCTGAATGCTTATTAGTTGTTGGAAATCTGTCTAATTTTGCCTTGAAGTAGTTAGATAAATAGTGGTACTCTGGCAGCTAGCCACTAACTGTTGGAAGAATGGCTTCTAGATGGGCCTTTTTGTGCAGCACACTGGTGACAAGTCGGGATGTTCCCCGAAGCTTTGCATGAGGGGACTGTGCAGAGCAGTGGTGTTGTCACAGAACCTGAGCTGCTGGCATTTCTGCCTTTCATTTCAGATACCCTCAGGTAGCTGCAGACTGTCGCTGCCAATTTATCCATAGCAGCTTTAAAGCTGTTCAAACCTTGCAGACCTGCCTGGACCATCAGAAGGCATCTGGGTGTCTGTTGTGTTTGCCCTGTCCATGCTGCAAATTTGTTTTCCCCACCTTACTCTGTGTTTGGAGGTTTTGGGGGGTGATTTCTTGAAGACTCACATGTGGAGCTGTAATAGCAATGCCTCTCCCAGTTCTCCCCACCTGCAGGCATGTCAGGTTGTTGCATTAGGTTTGTGTGAACATAACATCAGTTGCAACATCCAGCAAAAAAATGTGCTCTTGGCAGCTGTTCTTGGTATAGTAATCCTTCTCTGTTGGCAGTTCTGCCAACATAAGCGTGAGCAACTCCTGGTTGTTATGTCTTTAAGTTGAAAGTCGGTTACGATGCACATAAAATAGGGTTTAATCCTATTGTTGTCACTTCTGAAATGCAGCTTTTAATTTGAGCACCTTAATTGGCAATTCTTATCTTGGAAATTAATCCTGCAGCTGTTTAATATGCAGATAAGAATGTTGGGCTCTGGTTGCTGACGCCGGAGTCTCAGGCCACGATTTGGGATGGCTGTAGTGGTGGTGTTTATTTGAGTGATACCCTAATGAACTTGTACTGAGAATTATAGGGCATGTTGCTCTAACACCAGTGTCAAGAGAGTTTTGTCATTCTGTTAATGCTTGTCTTTTTCTGCTGTGCCTCTTCAGGCTATTGCAGATACAAGCATGCACAAAAAGAAAAATCAGTATAAATGCAGCTAATCAATTAATATGCATCTCTCTAGGTGTTTTGTCTAGACATGGAACAGCATTTTAACTTTCAAGCAGCAGGAGGTATGCAGGAACAAAACAGTGAACAATTTATTCTGTTGCTGCACCTGCATGTTTGCTCACGTAGGGTTATTCAGGATTTTTGAGTGCATGTATCTGTAGGTAGATATTCCTGCACTGTTGCATGTAGCTGAACAGGCTTTATATTTGATGTTCCAGGAAGAGAATGGCCCAAGCTACGGTAGCAGCAACGTCTGTGCATGATGAAGACCCATCTGAAA
This sequence comes from Lagopus leucura, assembly GCF_019238085.1. Taxonomy (NCBI): domain Eukaryota; kingdom Metazoa; phylum Chordata; class Aves; order Galliformes; family Phasianidae; genus Lagopus; species Lagopus leucura. The sequence goes on along the minus strand of NW_024962276.1, from coordinate 2,629,437 downwards.
GCAGGATGGTGGTCACGTTCCTCGTGTCAGCGCTGGAGTCCATGGTGAGTGGCTGTCAAAGCTCTCTGGGCACATGCAGTGCTACAGCAGTACCTTGCCTCCCTCCAGAGAGCTGGTGTGTGCTGTGCTGTCTGTACCTTAGTGTGTGCTCTCCGACTACTGTGATTGTGTGCTTATGGAAATTCATGCTAACAGCCTTCCTTTTTGCTCTGTGGTGGTGTTAGCAATGAAGTTTTGAATATAATGATTATAAGGTAATTGGTTTCAAAGCCAAGGGTTGTGTTCAGTTCCTAAGGGCTTTGTTGCTTCACGTCATGCAGCAACTATTTATGTCACCCTGGTCTCCTGAGTTACTAAGGATAGTTAACCTTTTGTGGTCACTTCTAGATGATCTCACTGACTTGGGAACTTCCTGTCTCCATACTCTGCAAGTTTTTGGTTTTTTTGTTTTTTTTTTTTTGTTTTGTTTTGTTTTTTTTTGACTCCCTTGCCTGGAATTGCTCCCAGCAGAGCACACCTACACCTTCACAGGGAGGCTGGAATCCTTCCCCTTCTCAAGAGGAATCCACACAGATCCACACAGAGCACAGCTGTCAGGACAGGGCAGGTTACAGGAAGCCTTCCTGCTTCCAGCCATGCTTTTCCAAACAGCGCTGTTTGTGTTAAGTGTGCTGTGGAAGGGCGAAATTCTCGCTAGGACAACACCATTATCTAATTGAAATCTAATTGAAATGATAATTTCCAAAGGATAGATTGAATAAATCATTTTAATTAAAAGCAGTTCAACTTCTCAGTCTAGATGAGACCTCAATTTCACTAATGCATCTATAGTGCTTTTAAGGTTTCTCATCAAAAGAATTCCAGATACATAAACTATCCGTTGCTACTGACTGACATTATGTAACTCACGATGTCTTTTAAGGAGTGGATGCTGGCAGCAGAAGCAGTAACTGCTTTAAGTGATTCCACATACATTTCTATAGAATATACCTTTAACAAGGACAATAAATGCTTTTCTGTTTCTTTTCATAGTGTAAAGAACTTGCCAAGTCCAAGGCAGAAGTTGCCTGCATCGCTGTCTATGAAACAGACGTCTTTGTAGTTGGAACTGAGAGGGGAAGAGCCTTTGTTGATTCCAGGAAAGATTTTCAGAAGGATTTTGTTAAATACTGTAAGTTTCAACGTTCTTTTTTTCTTTTTCACTCAAGCTCCTTAGTGTATATTGCACAATACTAGTATCCTTTGAGAGCAAAGTCCTGTATATCGTGGCTGCATTCTGTATGCTGCTCTGAAGTTACAGCTGCGTTACTTTTGTACCCCTTCACATCTGTGGGAGTGTTTTTTGTTTCTATTAATTTTCATAGTGGAACTCGTGTGATTATAAAACGTGATTCATTGTGTACAGAGCAGTGTTTTAAGAGTGGGCTCTCAAAGATGCAGTGATTCTTTGTGGAGGGTTTACATGCGTGTATAGGAAAACACTGCTGATGGTCAGTGCTTAGCCAATAATGCAGAGTGCCTTTATCTGCCTGAGGGAGGGAGAAGATGAAGGTCAAGAGCAGGATGTGAGAGAAAAACCAGTCTGCAGGAATTTTAAAACAACAGCTGTAAGATATGCTGGCTTGACTAATTAAACACTGTGTGCGGTGCAGCCATGTTTAATCTGTAACAGAAAGATTCGCTCCTAAAAATGCTTTTGCTGCTAGTTAAAACTCTGAAGATCCAGATTATCTGGTAAGAGTCTGGATTTGTCCACTGCTGTGCTGTGGGACAGTGACTTTCTGCAGGCCTAAGTGTATTTACTCTAAGAAAACCACTGTAATGTGGGGCTGTAACATTATATCAAAATGCAGGGTGATGACCTCAGTGAGGAATTGAGGATCAGATAAATCCATTCCTCCTCTTCATAATTTCTACAGGGGCAGGGTTTTTATACTGGTGTTTATGAAAACTATTAGCTGAATAATTGGAGGATGTTCAGCTTTTCACCTGACCTGCTGTTAAAGGATTTCCCTGTGAACCCAAATACTTTGTTTGCTAACCCAGTGGTACAGGCAGAACAGTGGTATTGCATGCCCAGGTAGAATGCTGTGGGCTTTGTCTGCAGTGTGTGTTGGTGTGGGATCTACAGTAACTGGGTCTGTTTGATCTCCCTGGCTAGGTCTGTGCTTTTGGTTCTGGACCATGGCAAGCACTGGTTTTCCTTCCGTGCTGGTTGAACTGTATCAGTTAAGATTTCTGTAGATATGCATATGTTAAAATCTTATGTCAGTTCTCTTAATCCTGACCCTTTGTTTTGTTCCAGTTATTAAATTATACTGTCTATGAATATCTTTTTTTATACTGTCAGATATGATTAAACAATATCTACATTGAAAACAGTATTTTCCTTATGCTTCCTCCAGAGCACCATGGGGTAGATCTGTGTGAATGAAGCCACTCAAATCTCAGTCTATATTCATGGGTTAGGTGTGAAGGAAGGAAGAAGATCCATAAGGATCTTGTTGTACCTTGTTACCTTAAGAAAAAAATTGATGGGAACAGGTTATAGCTTTTTTAATGTTGATATGTGTTGTGTGCTGAATGTTGAAAAGGCATTAATTATTTAAAATGGAGTCAGATAATAGACTCTTCTGAGCTGTGCTTAATTAAGATGGCTGCAAGCTCTTTGTTACAGTGAAATGGTTTGTTATGCCTTGTAGTGTGGAACTCTGTGTTTCCATACATGATCTGCAACTCAGGTAACCTGCATCATCTGTTCTTCTAAGCCTGTGTGAGTTTCCACTCTACATAAAAAGGAGCATATGAGAGGCACTCAAATATCATACAGAGTATGGGCAAGCCATGGGTATGGAAGCAATGCAGATCATCTACCTCTTATCCTACCAGTACCTCTAGCTGTTCCCTACTGAAATGAATTGCACAGTTCCTCATGGATGCCCTGTGGTGAGATGAAATGCCTCCTTGCTCTCTGGATTATCAGCCATTCTGAACAGGAGATGGAAGGCTGGGATGTCTTGAGGATGACGTTCCCTTCATCTAGCCGTCTTGACAGTTTCCCTTGAGGTTTGCTATTGATTCTGTGGGATTCATCCTCATGCACACACAAAAGGGCAGTAGAAGAGGCCTCAGCTCATCCCTGAGCTGACTTTGCCAATCAGAAGTAAACTTTCAGAAGAGCTTGTTGGCTCAGAAGTGCCTTTTTGATCACCTGCTCTGTACTTTGAGCAGGATTAGAAAGCACCATGTATCCAGCCCTCACCCAGATGCTGAGTGTTTGCCAAGAGTCCTGGTGACCGTCCTTGAACATCCACTGGTGCCAGCTGTGGCACCCGCAGCACGTGGGCTGTGTGGAAGTACAATCCTGCTACTTCTGTGGCTTTCTGTCAGCTCTCAGTGTTGCTACTTGTTCACTCTTTGGTGCTAGGGCTTTGGGATTGCATCTGTGGACTGCTCATCCTGAATGGTAAGCACTGGATTCTTAGAAGCCTTCTTTTTCCTTCTAGTGGCCTCAGGATTCTCTGCTGATCCTAGAAATACATCTAGCCAGAGTTCTGCTTTAAGTCCTGGAGGGACTTTGGCTGGGACTCTTTCACTCTTCTTACCTGTGCTTCCGTGTTCATCTAGCCACGGGTTGCAGGGGCTCCTTGTAGCTTCAGGAGTGATCAGACTTTGTTTTAAATGAGTTCCTCCTACTCGTGATGAATGAATGTCACGCAGTGTTCCAGAGACTTCACAAGAAAGATAGCTCAGCTTTGACTCACCAGTATCTTTGGTATGTGGATCACTGTTGAATATCTTCAATATCCTCCAAATTCTGTAGGCAAGTAAAGTGACTTGTCCCATAAATAAAGTTATTGTGGAGCAGCCTGAAGATCTGTGGCTGGGTGTCTGCCTCATTGCACCCCTCTGGTCTCTGAGAACGTGTTAGGCTTTGCAGGGAGTTTTTTCCTCTTGTCAGCAATAAGGAAAAATAAGGTAAACAGAACCATGAAAGGCTGCATCTTACCATCTCTTCACAAAAAAGAAGTACTTTCAAGTCTCCAGCTGTTGGGCTTTGTGGTATTGGCTGTAATTTCCATCTGAGTAACTGAATTTAACGTTTCTGGGCCATATAGTAAGCTCTGTATTCTAGGGGGAATTAAGCATCCATGGCTTAAGTTAAACGATGCCTTGGGTCTTACAATGATACATGCTGGCTTCCTAGTTTGTAACAGCAATTTTAAGTATGCAGTGACTGTTCTCAGTACTGAGTTTGGCTTCTACAGGAGCTGCTGTTTGCTGTGCAGGATCTCTCCTCCATAGAGAATGAGTGTTTTGACTTTGTGTCTAGTGCACAAAAACACTGATGTTTTGATCCTGGGCATCCTTTCATCTTCAAGGATTGCAGGCTGGATTCTGAGTGTCAGTTTGCATACAACACCTACACTGGAGAGCATGAGTCTACTTCATCCCTAATTGTTCATCCCCGTGGGCTGGAGGATACCTGTGTAAGATGAAAGCAAATCTATTTTACCTTGACCTTGCCTTCCTTGCAGTGTCTTCCTAACTATATAAAGAGATGCAGCTCATTTCATCTGTCTGCCCTGTGTGTTTAAGCAGCAGGACTTGGCTAGGCTGGGCACTGCCTGTACTGGACACCAGAAATGGAAGGTTTTGTGACTCTTCTCAGTTTTCCCCTCTTTTCTCAATTTCCCAACCTGTTTTTAAGAGTTCTCAGTAAATTTTACTCTTGCAGTTCTGTGTGACATTGCTCATTGCATCACAGCAATTGCAGTTATTCCTGATACTGGCAGTAAAAAAGCAGTGCTAGCAGCAGAGTCAGATTTGCAAAGCAGCTTAACTGCCTAGAGAATCTGGAGTGGTGCTTTTGAAAGCCTCTGTGCCATCTACCATCCAAATAGCCCTTATATCAGTGTTTTTTTTTTTCCTTTGTAGCTGATGATATTCAAAAAAGACAACCTAGAAATAAATGACAAATTGTTTTTGTTTTTTAAATCGAGCTCAGTCAAGTATATAGCATATAAATACAAGATCCTAACGTGTTGAAGCCCTCTTTTGCAGCTTTCTTTCACTGTCTAATGGATGAAGCTATTTACACGTTTGATCCATTTGTATTATATGTATGCTGTGCTGGATAGACTGTTCTTTTGCAGGCCTGAGAGCATCATGCTCTTGTGTTTAGAGGATGACAGGTTGGAGTCAACAGCAGTGTGGATATCTTCTTAACTCAGTAGCTCTGGGTTAATTTCAGTCTTGTGCTTAAAAATCTTTAAATCTCCAGAGAGTTCCTGGTACAGCAACTTGCTGTACTGCTACCCTGGGCACATGCCTTCTGTAGTGCTTGGTGTGGATGCTTCAGCTATGATGTAAACCAAGTATTCATACAGCAGCCTTGCTGCTTCCTTATGATCCTGATCACTTCTGACTGTATTCTTACTGTGTATTTCTTGCTTGTAATGCCTGTGTGAATTCAGAAATAGCTTCTAAATGGGATGGTTTGCTCTTCAGCCACTAAGCAGAATGTATCTGATCTGAAGTGCAGGCTACATTCCCTGACACATATGGTAAGAGCTGAATACATTTTTCAGCCTTACTCTAACAAGAGAGATTACTAGTGGCTCTAGCTGCTCCTGATCATATTCCATTTGTCTTAGTTACAGTATCTAAAGGGCAGACTTCCTCCTTGTGCCAGGGCAAATGTGAGGATACCACTCTGTAACTAGCTGACATCTTTGTGTTGCTGGCAGGGTGATCCCTTGACACTAATGCAGCTAGTTGAAAAATGCCACTTCTTCTTTGATGGTGATGTGTCAATGGGAAAACTGGTTTCCCACAGTCATTTTCTTTGGCCCTGAGCTGTTCTGTGGTCAGCTGTGACTTACGTGGCTTTTGCTGCTCTTGAAGATACAGAATGTTTAAGCAAAGAGGGGATTTGTTAAATTGTAGGCTTAAATAGTAAGGGAAAGAAAAACAGTGGGAGACAGGTGGAGGATTAACCCTGACAGCACACTTGTGGAGGTGCATACGTGCCATCTCTAATCCATTCCCTATTATAAATGCATATTTTTGGGCCGTGTCTACTACAATTCTCACCTTAGATTTGGCACACTCTGAAGAACACATAGAAGCAGAGCACGATTGGATTGGTTGCATTCTTCAATCTGTAATTAGCAGGATGCTTTCCGACTGCCAAGCCTGAGCTGTTGAACCTCTGTAGGTCTCAACCTCTTGTTTGTTGTTTTTTTTTTTTTTTAATTCCAGATTCCCTTAGGAACTCCATCTGGGAGTGGCCTTTGCTGAAGGCTTGTTCTGTTTAAGCATGTGTTGGAACAGGCAATCTCCAGTCAGTCGTAATGGGAGCTTCCTCAGCTGTGGCTCTTGGTTATATCCTTGAGTTTTCAATGTTTTGTTTTTTTTTTTTTTCTTCCCTCCTTGCAGCAGATGACTTGGAATAATTGGCATTTCTGCAAATGGCAAGATGAGAAGAGGCTGACAGCTGTTCGTGGCTGTGCTGACAGTAGCTTGTCACCATTTCCCAGACCAAGCATGCTGGTTGCCATCACATATTTACTCCTGTCACTGGGGAGTTAGGGCCTTGGTGCCCTGCTGGTGGAAGGGATCCCATGAACACTTCTTGTCCATTCCATGTTATGTGAGCCAGGTTGTACCATGCCTTGTTAGTGATGCATTGTGCTAACCTGGCTGGCTCTGCCTGGAGTTAATTAGGGAATAGTTTCATAATTGTTTTGTACAAAAGCTGTGGGCATGGTAACTGTTTGCTTTGTCTTACCTGCTTTCTTGCTCTTCCATTCTCTTGCTGCTTCCAGCACCCTGAGCTTCTGCAGTTCCTGTCTCTTTGTTGATTACATCATACTCTGTTTATCAGAAGCACTAGTTTGCATTGTGCACTTGTTTTTATTCCCACCCTATTTTGGGGCAGTTATAACTGCTTGACAGAACAAGCAGAACTGCGTTCGTTCTTTGAATTAAGTCTTTGGAATTCCATCACTTCCAAGTCTCTATTTAGCCTGTGGTGTGAGGTAAAGCATCTCCCTTTAAAGACTTGATCAGTATATTCACAATAAATCATGGTTACAGTTGAGTTTAAATAAAGATAATATTCCTTTCTAGCGCTTACTGAACAGTTGCAAGAAGTAACAATAAAATCCAAAGCAGTCATCAACTGAGTGCTGCTTTCCTGCCATCGTTCTCTCCGTTTGAGATCACTTAGTGGGTTTGGCTTACCAGTCCCCTTCTGTCTCACCTTGTGAAACACACAGTGCAGTTCTTGGGCTGTCTTATGCTGCACTTTTCTTAATCACTGATGTGCTCGCTAGGTGAACTCCACATTAATAATCCATGTCATGCTGTTTCAGCCTTACCTTGTGGCCTGTTAGATCCTTTTACTTTTGTCCTTAACTGTGATTCTCTTCCCCCTCTTTTTTCTTCCCCTCCAACTTCCCACGTTGGTACAGGGACTCCTGCTGAAGTGGTTGATGGTCTGTCCTGGCTAGCCATGCCTTCTTCTGTATCTCCTTTGTAGCCTTTTCACACACACACACAGCATCAGGGGTGAGTTACTCTGTTTTTGCTAAGTTTTACTTCTCAGTCAGTTCCCTTAGATTTAAGAATTAGTTGATGCCTTTTTACAACTTCTCAAAATGGAGGAAAAAAAAAAAGAAAAAAGAATACCTTTAAAAGAACTTCTGAAAATGCAACGTGTGTGTAATCAGGTATATAGGTATATAGGAATTTTGAAAGATCTCTCAGAATTTTCTGCCTGCCTTCCTCAGGGATGGTTCTCAAAATCCTTTGCTTCCACTGCTCTCCGCCCTGAATATGTGGATGTGTTGGGAACAGAGGCTCTTGCAGGCTTTGTGCCAGCCCAGTCACCTTTTTCTTGCAGCACTGCCGATGTTAGCCAGCCTGCACTGTTCCTGGTTTGTTTAGGATGTGGTGAGCTCTTTTGAATCCTTATTAGGGCTGGTTTCCTTGGCAGGAACCTTTTGTTCTTCTGTCTCTGCCTCACCAGTTAAGGTTTATTAAGCTAATGAGTACTTCAACAAAAAAGAATGCCAATAACAACGACAAAAAGTAAAATTAAAGAAAGAAAAAAACCCACCTGCTCAGAGAGTTAAGCCTCATCTCACTGCAGCCTACCCGTTTTCTTCCCTGTAGTTGCAGAGTTGCATCAGTAGCACTTCAAATACCCACCTCCTCAGTGTCTGCCTCAGGTGATCTTCTCTTTGACAATCATTACATTATTTTTCTTTATAGCTGTTGTCGAATAGAAAAGCTTAGGGCTGAATTAGATGGGCAAAGCCAAGCAAAAGTGTGAACGCTTTCCCTCTGATTGATTGTAGTCACTTTTGGATAATAGTTTTCCTTAAGCACAAAGGATGAAATGCGTGTCCTGTGTTGCTGCAATGGAGTTGCTGGCCTTACTGTGCCTCTCAGTGTCTGCACGTGGTGACATTGGTACTCCTACAATCATTTCCTGATAGTAAATCAGGTAAGTAAATCAGTAAATCAGGTAGTAAATTCCCCCAGTACCTGGGGGAATGCCAACATTTTGTTGCAGGATGCCTTGCCTACCATGGGCCCAATGCCCCTTTTGCTAGAGGAATGTCAAATAGTGGATCCCACCTCCTTCTCTCTCGTTGTTTGCACACCATCTCCTCTTTGACTTCAGTTAAATTGTTTATCTGCTAAAGCTTGATTTTTCTTTTTTAGGTGGATTGTAGGCAGCACTCTCTCTGTTACTTGGCTGCAGCACAGCTCTGCTTGGTAAAGAACTGCAGCCTGCAGCAGTGTTCCCTTCCTTGCAGTCTGGTGTTTGAATGCAGATGTGCTTTGTGGCCTATTTTTGTCTGCAATCAGAGAATATGCTTTGGTGGACCTTCAGAGCAGGTGTTGTGTAACACTGCTGAGCTGTGCTGCTCTTCATCAGTTTATAAGCATCACAGCTCTTGTTTAGGGAAGGAAGCTGCAGTGTTGACCTGCACAGAGGCCAGGCTGTAGATGCTGAGCTGCTCTGAAGCAACAAGAAAAAAAAAAAACTACCAAACTGAAATTCCATCATTTTGAGTCACAAACAACCAAAATGTTTGGAGGGCTTTTCTTTCAAAGCAACCTGTTCAGCCCTTATAGAAAGATGATTGTTTTCATCATGAGGATGGAGACAGCTGTGTGCTGCTTGGGTGATTGCTTTGCCTCCCACTGTGCTCAGGGCAAGAAGGTGGTTCTGAGTAACCAAAACAGCTAGGTAAGGCAGGAAGATAAAGGATGCTTGACCATACAGATGCTCAGTGGAAGGTGAGAGTTGCTGAAGGTAGCTTGTTTGTAACCCTGCTGAGCACAGGTTGGCTTTAGCAGAGTACCTGTACTAATCTTGCTGTGTGCTCCCAGCTGTGGAGAACACAGCTCTTCTACCATCTCACCTTCCCACCCTTACTGGGCCTAATGAGGGCTTTTTTTAGGTGACAAATGCCTCTTCTTAGTGCGAGTGTTTCTTCTCAGCTTGTTTCACAGCCATTTATAAGCAGTTGTTCAATCTGATGTTTGCTTTCTCGTGTTAGCCATGTTACCACTCTAGCAGTGTTGGTGTGAATTGCAGTGTTTATGTTCTTGTTCACAGTGAAATCATGATGCAGTTTTGACAGTGATTGTCCTGTTACTCGTAGGAATGTAGTTCTTTCTTGTGTTTTCTTTCATCTGTAGAAAAAAAAATATTGTTTTCCCCCATTTTTTTTTCTTTTTCATGGGTGATTCTCAGTAAAACTACAGTAACAGAAAGGAAAGGCTGCTCCTGAAAATAGATAACTTCTGTTCGCTGCTTATGATCAAAATAGAATAAGGTTTAGGACTGAAATACTCTTTTCATTTGTTCTGTTGTTAGCAGCTCCCCCTGCTCAGCAACAGATGTACTTCAGTGTCTTTTAAAAGGTGAAGAAGCCACGCAAGGTAGGAGCTGTGTCCTATAACAGGATACAGCATCTGCTGAATGAGACATCAGGTGTAGTGCCAGAGACAGAGGTTTTAGTATTTTCCTGTGTAGTGTTCCTACCCTTTCTTCCTTTTGCCTTTGGCATTTAATTTCTACTGTATCTTTCTCTCCTGGGATTAGTGGTGTTTTCTACATCTACATGCAAAGAGAAGTCAGCTTGGCTGTGTCTCTTAATTAATCGTTCTTATGCTCAGAGGGGGATATTTACAAAGGCTGTATGGAGAGCATAATAATATTTACTGCCCACATACATTTGCCTCTAGGTTGAAGAACTTTTGAGCAGGAATCCTTTTAACTCCTCTGTAGCCTAAACTAGAGGAGCTTGGTCGTGAGGGTTTTAATAACTTGTTTGATTTTTGCCTCATTTTTAGGTGTTGTAGAAGGGGAGAGGGCTGCAGAGCTGCAGGAAACGAAGTATGTACCACCTGCCAACAGGCTGACAGTGGATGCTGTGGAACTGGAAGCTCTCAGGAAGTCTGTAGAGGACTACTTCTGCTTTTGCTATGGTGGGTGCTTCAGGGTCTTCAGAATACCTGCTTTGGATTTCTGAATTTTTATTCCAGTTGGAGGGAGGGTGCTTTATGATCTTGTCTGAAAAGCAGATCCATTACCCAGTGTGCAGTGAGCCAATTCCCACACACTCTGGAGAGATACTTCTTATTTGGACCTGAGTGCTGGGGGAAGTTTACACAAATCAAGCATAATAATGCAATTTTCTTCATTGTATTTATACACGAAATTCTCAAGTGTTCCATATTCCACCTATCTAATAGAGAAGGGACACCTCCTACCTATATATCCATAAGTTAAGCCATCATAATATTGCCTCCCCTTTTGTCTGCTTTCCTGGCCATCTGTGCCTGTGCTGTGTCCTAGGCCTTACATGGCCCTTGGTGGCCATTTGGGCAGTGCTCCCCTTGCTCTTTTTACACTTGCATGGCCACCTAAGAACGAGCTGGGCACTTCTCCTCTTGCCAGTTTTCCAAGGGGATCAATTGGTACTGATTAATCAGATAACATAAAAGGTCGAGGTGTTCTGCTTTAATATAGGCAGCTCTTGATCGAAGGATTCTTCACCCATGTTGATGTAGCACAAACACCCTCTTCTTCCCAAGGGAGGATTGTTTCTGTTACCTGTATCCTCCCCTTAGAACACTTAAAAATGTCTACCTAGTATCAATCTTAGCTTTTCAACTGTACTGTAATTTAGATAATGAGCTTATTTTGTACTGGCTGATTCTACAGCATGCACATATACTGGGTGGTTTTATTTCCTATTTGTTTTGCAGCATTTAGTTTGAGACTGTGGTGCAGTACGGCCCCTTTGCTTTTAAGTAAGCATCTATGCCTCAGTGGGTTCCACTGAATATTGGTGCATGAGGTGCTTGGTTTCCTGCAGGGGTTTGCATCTGTGCCTTGTTTTCTCTCCAGTCCTCTCTGAAGTAATGGGGTTTATGAGGCACGCATCCTTTTGCTAGCTGCTGATTTTGTGACAATCTCCTTTTGGTTTTAGGTAAAGCTTTAGGAAAGTCAACGGTGGTCCCAGTGCCGTATGAGAAGATTCAGAGAGACCAATCTGCTGTGGTGGTGCAGGGCCTGCCCCAGGGGCTTGCGTTCATGCATCCGGAAAATTACGATGTTTCAACCCTGAAGTGGATTTTGGAAAACAAGTCGGGGATCTCATTTATCATCAAAAGGTTAATTGCTCTCTAGTTTGCTCGTTTGTTCATTTTTGGAATTCAAATTCCACTTCTTAAATTGCTTCTGTTTCTATTAAACAGAAGTCTTCCCTTTTTAGTTTTGTACTACGAAGTCCATATTGATCTATTTTGCTAAAGCTATGGTTTGGTGTTTTTTTTTCTCCTTATTTCCATACAGGCCTTTCCTAGAGCCGAAGAAAGAGTTAGGTAAGTTCCTGCTTGTTCAGACTTTCATTTAGGAATAAACTGGAATTTCAGTGTAAGCATCTCCTTTGTTTGGGTGAAAGGTTTGCTTAGCTTTGTTTCCCAACATTTCAACTTTCAAATCTGGAAAGAGAGCAGTGGAAAGCATAGTTTGAAGCAATTATATATTGGTGTTACTTGACAGTTTAATAATCCAATTTAATTAATCTCTCTTCTTCGTATCTTTGCATGTGCATGGGCTCTGTATACAGAATTTGAATTGAAGGGTGTTAAAGGAAATTCACATGATATCTTTTAACTTCCAGGAGCTCATGTGACAGATCCTTCACAATCAATTATACCTCCAGGTGGAAGGTGAGTTTAAAATAATGTAGGGTTTTTTGCATGTCTTTAAATATTCCATCTACTTCTGTTGCATAATTTGATGTCAGTGTCAACAGTGTGTTTTCATATGATTTCATATAATTTATCTTAATGGGCTTTTTCTGACCAGCTGACCTCTGGACAACTTCTTGATAGCATGGGATTATAAAGAGCACGGACAGTCTCTTTCTTTTCACCATTATTTGTGGAGAAACTATTACAAATTAAACAGCTGATGAGGTTTCCGTTGAGTCTAATTAGCCCAGTGAGTGTTGTTAATTCACAGTCTGTCTATCAGTGATAAGTTTGCCATGTCTTATGCTAAAGCAGCGACTGGGAACAGATGCAATGTTCTTCCCTTCCCCTTCCTTAATTAAAAAAACTTTATATATCTGTATATTTATTTGATTCTAAACTGAGAGCTTATATTTGGAATAAATAAAAAAACTGTTTTATGTGAAAGCAGGGAAACGTTCTGTGCTTCTGCTGAGTGCACTTCTCATTAGATGGTAAACGTACTTGGAGCGTTGTGCACATCCATTGAGTGCAGGGCTGGGAGATCCATCCCCATCCCCTCGAGGCTGATTTCACTAGACAGCTTGTAAACTATGAGGAACTTTCCAGAAATAGGATTTGGGGGTTTTATAATGTCACTGTGTTCATTCTGTTTGTTTCTGTAGTTGCCTTCCTGTTCAAGTGAAAACGGAGCCTAGTGAGGATCCTGGTACGTTCAGAATTTTGTCCTTATTTGCCAAACAACTGCATCATCAGTTTCTGTTCAGAAGGCTGTATTGAAATGGTGATAGGAAGATCCAATAAAACCAGCATAAATCCACCCTGCGTGCGAGAGAGAAACTGCTTGTTAGTTAAAAATGGCCACTTTTCCATTGCAGTTTTTATCAAATTTTTTTTACCTTAGCCAGAGGTTTCCACTTCTGGGTTTGTCATGTTTTGTAGCCTGAAATCATTTATTATCATTGGAAGTGAAAAAAGGGAAAGGTCCTCAGCTCTTCTTTTCATTCTTACTCAGCACTATTTTATCCCTAATGTGGAGAGTGGAACTTACCAGCTTATATAATAGCACTACCAGAATGTTGATAATGAGATGGAAACAAATAGGAAAATGTTACTTTTTGTTTAAAAATCAAAAAAAAAAAAAGAATAGAATCATTCCCTGCAGCTGGGACAGGATGCTGCGAGGCACTGTGTTCCCTGTAGCAAAGCAGTGCTTAGGTGTATGCTTTGAGATTAACACAGCAATAATTGCAGGGAGACAACAGGTTTGTTTGGAGATGAGTTGTGCCTTCCTGCTTCCCTGGTTTGGGCTGTGCAGTTTGGTGTTTTGTAGAACTGTGTTTTGTTGTGGGGGAAGGAAGCTGTTCTTTGTAATTCTTCAGAAATCAGATGGTGTTTGCAGGGATGTTTGCTTTGTAGGGATGCATTTAGTGCTGGATCACCTCTGATGGGAACCGTATTGAGACACGAGAAACGTGCAACGTCACTGTGTCACTTGGTCACTGTTTTGTTTTTTTTTTCCCCTCAGCAATTGTTTAGTGCCTCAGCACTTGGAAATCAATTTGTATCTAAACAAGAAAAGAAAACTAGCTAGAATATTAGGGGTTTTTTTGTTTGCTTGTTTTTGAGTTATTGACTTTTTTAGTTGTTAAGAACTTCATAGAATGGCCTGGGGTGAAAAGGACCACAATGACCATCTAGTTTCAACCCCCTGCTGTGTGCAGGTTGCCAACCAGCAGCCCAGGCTGCCCAGAGCCACTTCCAGCCTGGCCTTGAATGCCTGCAGGGCTGGGGCATCCACAGCCTCCTTGGGCAACCTGTTCCAGTGCCTCACCACCCTCTGTGTGAAAAACTTCCTCCTAATACCCAACCTAAACCTCCCCTATGTCAGTTTAAAACCATTCCCCCTTGTCCTATCTTGATTATCTTTAATCTACTTATTTGATTCTTTTATTGCTTCTACAGGAATTCCTTTGGAAATGTCAACAGTGACAGTGAAGGAAGAATCAGAGGATCCTGATTACTATCAGTACAATATTCAAGGTAGAGATAGCAGCTTCTGCATCTGCTTATCTCCTCACTGGGTTGGCTCCTGAAAGAGTTGCTCTCCCTCTACTCTCCTTCTGCCTACTTGTGGTTGTCAGACATAAAATTGCTTGCTGCTGTTATGATTACAGCATCTCCATGCTGGCTGCTGTTAAGTTGTACTTCACATCTTTTGTTATTCTTCAGAGTAATATTGGTAACGTATGAGTGTGTTTGGGACTTAACAGAGAAGCTTGTTTCTTTTCTTTTCTTCTCCTTTTTTTTTGGCTGGATTTTTTTTTTTTTTTTTTTTTTTTTTTTTTTTTTTCCTGCATGCAAAATATTTCCACGGATGTTTTTAAGCAGGGAGCAAACCCTGCTGATAGTAATGCTCAGAGCAGTGCTTGAATCTTTTCTTTAGTTTCAGCTGCATCAATTGCTTTCCTTGGAGGGAAAGACCAGTGCATGCCAAAACTGTTTTGAAAGTTAAGATTATATTCCTATAGACAAAGCATAGCAGCATCTGTGAGATCCATGACTGTGGCTCTGAGTATATTTTGAAATATTTCTCAGTTGTGCTTCATCTGTTCATATCTAATGAAAATACTGCAAGTTAATCTCAACCAGGAACAAATAAAGAAATCCGTAAGAAAATCATGTTCTGTAGGTTAAAATGAGCAGTAAGTAAGAAGCCCTAATTACAAATGGCAATATAAAAAATATAAATAGATCCCTAAATGTATTATTTCAGCTTCTTTGCATTTGTCATTAGGATAGCAGTATAAAAAAAAAAAAAAAAAAAAAAAAAACCACAGGCAAGTTGCCATGCATCTCTGAAGGACAATAATATATTGAAGAGTGGGCTGCAAAGCAGCCCATCCTTCCATTCTGTAATAATATATTATTTAAGCAAGATTTTTGTTGGTGTTTCAACACAAAAATTCCTATTAGATTATTTCCTATATTAGATTATTTTCTAACCTGTTTTAATTGCTTAAAACATACTAATAAGAGAATGTTGGTTCTATGATGCTGTAATGTACAAACATCGTTCAGAATGACCATAACCACATGGCAAACCAAAATGTCTCTACTCAGTGCAGAATTTGAAAGGTGAATTATCTGGGATTATGATCATCTTTTCTTTGTGCTTGTTCATTGCTTAGCCTCTGGGTCCGTGGGTTTACAGGAAGGATATAATGCAGTAATAACAGCTGCTTTTTTGGAGCTGTCATCTTTCTTTGCTTTTCAGCCCCTTGTGGCTTTCTGTTTCATGCAAAAAAACCCCACAATGTCAGAATTTGGCCACTAGCCTGAAGTGCAATCCGTCCCTGTTTGAAAAGAGTCTGTACTGAAATCACTAAGAAAGCAGTAACTTGTTGTAATGCAAGCATGTTGGAACTAAAGAAAATCAATTTATACGGCATGCTTCCATAGTGAAGTCCAGGCAATGTGGATTTTCTTAAGGAGTTTCTCTTGTCTTTCATTAGACATCTCTAAATTTAAATCTTATGGGTGGGAGGTAATGTACACCTTTTTCAGATAAATAGATGCTCCAGTAACAACTCTCCTTTCCCCCACTCCCAGTGTAGTAAACTTATATTTAAGGGGAGGCTACACTTGAGTCTACTGGGAGGAAGGATGATGTGCTGTGAGCCAAAGAGATTTTACCTGTCATAGTGTGTTACCTTCCCCTCAAGTCAAGAAGCTTCCCCTTCGTTTCTTTGAGTGGCTATCACCAAGGTTCAAGCCAAAGGTTGTACAAAATATACAAAGCTATAAATTCAACAGGAACAGGAGGAGAGCCAAGAGGAGAGCCTCAGAGAAGTACAGTTCTACCAAGGTGTGTTTTGAGAGGTGAGATCAGTCTACACAGGCATTTCCTTTTGTGTAGACAGACTGCAGAAAAAAGGAAAATGGCTGGGATCTCACTAAGAATATCCTACGGCAAAAGCTGGGTTTATTGATTTATGAGAAGAAATAACTTATATGTTACAGAACAGCAACGTGCCTGGGGCTTCCTGGAGAGATGATTTACTGCTGGAATTTCACAGTTATTGTTTTTTTGAGTATTTGTTTTCTCTCACATGTCTGTAATGCTGACCAGGAGTCTGCATGCCTTGGTGGCACACACAACTCTCCACTGAATCAAAGGGGGGAGAAATTAGAATTGGAGATGGACGTTCTTCTCATCCCTTATTATCTCATAATCTGCTGTGGCATTTGGATCTTGCCATGAATTAACTCCTGAATTACTAAATTTAGGAAGGTGGTGCTCGAAGTACAAAGCAAGAAGATAAGGAAATAGAACATTTTAACCTTCAAAAACTTCCCCCAAGTGTTTTGATAGGGCATTAGGGACAGTTTTCTTTCAGTGGGCAGTGGCAATGTGGAAGGTTATTGGTTACTTTTTCCTCTATCCTGGACAAATGTGAAGATCAGTGCAATGTTAAATGCTTTGGCTGACACTGGAGACAACCTATTTGAAAGGAAGGTGCAGATTTGACTGGTGACTAAATAAGGTAAAGGACAGTAAAACTGCAGGACTAAATAAAATCATGAGTTCCAAAAATCATATAGGTACCTAACGTTGCTGTAAGCACCTAATCTATGAGCTCTTAGGATAGGAAATGTTAGTTAACATGCTGTTTCTTGGTTTAGTGTCCTCGAAACAAGAACATCCTTGTGCCTATGCCTACCTTGTGTTCAGGAGTGTTGGCCAGTAACAAACCTGGACACTGAGCTAGAAGGCTGCAAACAAGGTGCAGGCTGTCTCGAAGATCTTTCTTGGAAGGAATGAGGTTGGAAAGCCATTGGTGCCAGAAGGAGAACAGCTCTGAAGCAGTGAACAAAATAGAATTGGGCTGTATGTATTTTAGTTTTTTCAGTTTACGCAGAAGCAGAAATATGTTAAAGGAATTACTCAGGGGTACGTACCATCTTCTGTCCTCTTTAACAGCACAGAATGAAACATGGCCCATATAGAATTGAGTCTTGCTAATTACCAGGCACTTCCTGAAAGAAGCATGTTTTGCCCAGTGAAACTTACAGGTTCGAGTCTTCTGTTACCATTGATGCCTTGAGGTTTAAACAAAGAGAACTAGAAGCAGAAGGAAATGGCTGCAAGCAGCGTGTCCTGTGAGTGAATGGGTTCTTCAGCTCTTAGACTGGTCTCCACATGAACTTGGCTATATAAATCTGGGGAAAGTAGGACTTGACACATAGGCACTAACTTGAAAATTCCACAGAATATGTAGAGAAAAGAGAGTGGTAAGGTGCTGGAACAGCTGCCCAGAGAGGCTGTGGATGCCCTGACCCTGCAGGTGTTCAAGGCCAGGCTGGATGGGGCCCAGGGCAGCCTGGGCTGGTATGAAATGTGGAGGTTGGTGGCCCTGCATGTAGCAGGGGGTTGGAGATTCATGATCTTTGAGGTCCCTTCCAACCTGGACTATTCTATGAAAATACCATCTTGTGCTTCCTGGTGCCTTCCATTAGTCCCTCAAATTTTGCTCAAGTGAATGAGAGAAGGCATAGAAGCGTTCATAGTTCACAGCTGAATTCAACTTTGCAGGAAGTCTGAAGTGAGCACGTGGTGCCTAAAGTTGGGTTATTTGTCAGCTTTCTCTGTGGAGTGGGAAGATGAGTGTATGGTGAGACTCAACTGAAAAAATGTTCTCTTTGTTTCCAAGGAGGCCCTTCTGAAACATCAGAGATGGATGAAAGAATTGCTCTGGCCAAAAGTTACACAGGTAGGTCTGTATATACATAGATATTTAATTTAGCTGGGTGTGATGTGAACAGCACACAGAACAAAGTATACAGAAAGCATATCCTTAGGGGAAGCAGTTCCTTACTGAATCTCAAGAACATCTGAGATGAATTGATTCATAAATTGCATTTCTTTCTGCTTTTTCTTGTTTATTAAAAGTACCATTCTGCCCATTTGCAGACATTAGGAAAAGCTCATCTGCATTTCAACAGTGGGTTTCTTTATAAGGTCAGAGTGCTGTCATCAGGTTTCAAGGTTCAGAGACTGAACCTTCATTATGGTGTTCATCTGAACGTTATCGTTCTGAATTTTTGGCTTATGAAAATCCTTGCTTTGAATATTCAGTGTCCAAAAGTTACTTTTTTGTGTTATGAGATGTTTGTCTAAAGGCAGCCACTAGGATTCCAGTTGCAGTGACAGAGCACGTGTGGAAATAACAGTAGAAGGTGTTTTGCATGAAAGCAAAGTAATTGGATTTTTCTTTTTACGGAAATACTTAAAGTTGGCATCTTAAAGTTGTACATTTTCTCCAAGTGTTCTTTCTACATGGTTGCCTTTTTGTATTTATTATTATTATTATTAATCCCCCAAACCATGGTGCTCTGTGGCTTACTGTCGTGATGGGAGTTGCCATGCTTCTAATTAATGAATTATAATTGTAAGGTGCCTATCACCCAACATTCTAAACTCCTGCCTCTCAAACCTAAGCTGTAAGCATTTTTTGGATGTTAAGACCAAGTTATGCTAGCAGCAGTATTCAGTCTTCCCAGTCTCATCATTTCATGCTTTGAAGATACATATCACCACACTTAAAGGTGCTGTTACATGAAATTTAACAGCATTTCTCCTGATACAGGAGAATGAAGTTCTCTGCTCTCGTGCTGGCTGCACAGCTAGCACTGCTTATTTGAAAGGGAAGTCTAGGCACTGTATTTTCCAAAGCATAGTGCTGTGAGCCCTTGGTGCCTGATTGTAGGGAGTGATAGCCGATGGCTGAGAATCTGACTTTGCTTTATTTTTGCCTGTGTAGCATTTCATTGCTATAGATGCTGTGTGTGGCACTTTGTGTCAGAGTAGGGTTTTCTTACACTCTTTTCCTGAATGAGGGAGAGACAAAACTTCCACGTGCATGGAATGGCCCAGGTTGGATATAGCTGCCAAGTGCTTGTTAGTTTTAGTAGGACTGGGTGAGTGTGGAGCACAACACTGTTGAAATTCAGTAATCAGAAAGTTAAACTGAATGGCAGTGCCAGAGAGTGACAACATTAAGAACTGTAAGGGATGCTGCTGCTTAGCACCTGTGTTTATTTACCTTATTACCTGATACAAGGATATAAGATCAAAAAAATACCTCACCATGATCATACTGTGTTGGGGGGAAAAAGCAACCACAAGCCTTTAGTGTTTATGCCTGATGATACGTTTGACATAATTTGTGTCATCCAGATAAGGTATCTCAGTATTGCTGGACCTCTACCACACATGGCATCGTATGGAAAGGAGAGAAGGGTCCCTCCAACAAAGTGATGTGGGGTGATAGAGCTTACAGAAACCTGAGCTAAGATAGTCCTCAAAGTGTGCAAACAGTGTTGCTCTGCCAGAAGAGTTAATGTTTTCCCTCATGCACAGCTATGAGTGGTTACTGAGATGACTGACATTGCTTTTGTTAAATTTTCTAGGAGTTAAATTCAAATTGCTTTCTGCTACCAGGTGCTGATGGCCTAATCCTGTTTACTGTATTGGTACAGGCTGCCCCTATGCAAGCATTTTCATTTTCACTGTTGGCCTTTGGAGCCTGTTGTGGGAAACCATCGTAGTGCAACAGCTCTGAATCTGTGTAAATGATAAAGAAATGCATCATCTGTAGGGCTACACAGGCTTTGTTTATGTTTTTGGTAATCCTTGATAGCTAAGAGAAAAATATTTATGATTCTATTAATCCTATTAAGCCAAGAGTAAGGAATTTCCTCCTGTCATTAATGCCAGCCCTCTGTGCTGCTGTACATGTGATTTACCATGTATAATCCCTGCCTAGAGTTGCTTAAAGGCTTATGGTAAGAAAGCTTTGCTCCTTTTTTTTGTTGCATGCTGTAAATGTGAAACATTTCAGTGAGTCAGGGAGCTTCTTGACAGGTGTCAGTTAAAGCAGAAAATCGTTGAGTGCTTGGTTAAAAGTGTTTGTGTCCAAACAGAAGTTCAGAAGTTGTTTTTTCTCCCCTTCAGATTCCTCCCAGCATCCTCCTTCAGAAACACGTGAGGATCCCGAGGTCGAGGTCACCCTGGAAGGTAAGTTATCCAGTTCCTATGTTTCTGTTTGTAGGGCTTTTATGTCAGTATGTAATACTGTACTTCCTAATGTGTGATAATATACTTTCTAAAGCAACTGGGCTTGTTCAGAGAAGAGAAGGCTGTGGGTAAATGTCATTGCAACCTTCCAGTACTTAAAGGAGTTCACAAACAGGAAGGAAAGCAACTTTGTACGTGGGCAGATAGAGATAGGACGAGGGAATGGCTTTAAAGTAGAAGAGGAGAGTTTTAGGTTAGATGTTAGGGGGAAATTCTTATTCTCAGAGGGTGGTGAGGCCCTGGCACTGCTGCCCGTTGAAGTGTGGGTGCCCCATCACTGGAGATGCAGGCTGATCTGGTTGGGGGGCAACCAGCCTGTGGCATTGGGTGGACTTGGGTGGGCTGTGAGGTCCCTGTCAGCCCAACCATGCTGTGATTCTATGGTTCTAACTAAACTATATGCACGCTGACCTGGGCGTGTGCTGTTCTACACGTGAAATTAACTTCTCTGTCTGCTTTAACCATTTTCTCATTCAAATATGCAAGTGTTGGTGACTGGAGTTTTCCAAGAACTTGTGGGTTTGTAGAGAAGCCAGTGCTGTGGGGTGGGAGCTGACTGGCTGAGTAGCACCTTGCTTAAAAAAGACCTCAGGGTCACAGATGTCTGCATCCACTTGTATGTTTTTTGGCTAGGGCAGACCTTCTGTTTAATGAATTTCACCAAAGTTCATCAGTTTTGCATTGATTTTAAACTGACTTTAGCACCTTTGAGGTCTTCAGTATTGAACTTAAGCATTATTTGTCAGTGCTTGTTGGTGGAAGGGTACTTTTAGTTGGATACAAAATCTAGTCTGTATGTGCACAATTCATTTGCTGTTTCTTTTGCTGTCACATAGTCACTGTGTGATCATGAGATGACCAGCTGTTTCAGAACACAATATTGTTTTCCTTAGGAAATGTAAAGAAGCTTTGACTTTTTTTTTCTCCTGTGTTCTGCTTTGTGCCAATGTTCTCACACAAATTGTTCCCACACAGGCCAGCAGCTTTCTAGAGTTACTCAAGTAATTTATTGCAAAATGTGAAGCTCTCATAAAGCATGGATCAATGTTTGTATTAAGGCTTGAAATTCAAACAGTTCCAACATTGCACATCAGTTCTCTGGATGGTAAAGCTGTGATATTTTCATGTTTCTTTCAGATGATGAAGACTACTTGCCCCCTAACAAGAGATCTAAGAACACTGAGGCAGCACCTGAAGCTGCCAGTACTGGGAAAAGAAAAGCGAGAGAGTTCAATTTTGGTAAGAAAAAAAAATTCAAGATTTATTTCCCTCTGATTTGTTTCATCAAGAGGTATTAGGCAGTTTCACAGTGCTGGAGTAAGGCATGCCAGTGCTTGGTCAGTTTTTTTGTCGGTTGACTTACTGTGCAAGAAAATCAGACTGAATGTGCTACTGAAGTGAAGGATGACAAGCATTAGATCAGGAATGTGTCCAGATGGTCTTCCTTGATATGCACTGTGAGCTGTAAAGGCAACCAGCAAATCTGTTGTGCTGAGTAGCATGTTCTCATCCTCACAGATGCACAAACTGTTGTCTCAGGACTGTCCATGTGTTCAGCAGCTCTATGCACTGAAACAGGGTTTTCCCTTCAACCCAATAAATTCTGGCTTGTATCTTTCTGACTCTTACGGTAGAGTTGCTGTTAATCCACTGTCCTGCAGTTCAGCAGAAAATGCTGTTGCATGCTCTCTGTCATGAGCAGAAAATAAGACGTTAATGTGTTGGCGTTTAATCCAATTTTCCAGGGAATACACAGTTGGAATTGGATAAATTCTGTCTTGCAACTTGCATCTTCCTTCAGAAGTAGGATTTATGAGGAGGTCTTGCAAAATCAGGACTTAGGGAAATGTTGGATTAAGGAAGAGGAAGACGTAGAGCTTCCTGATCCATGTAGTTGTATGGATTAACACCAAAACAAGTTCACGTGCTCACTGTCAGCTTCATCAAGCTGTTCAGGCCCTGGATTCAGACAGCTACCAACGGCAGCTGCAAACTGACTTTTCACCTAATGGTGGTCAGAGCTGCTGACTGAGGCATCAAAGAAAAGTTTGGGACTTGGTTTAGCATGGGTTTTGTCCTTTTTTGTTTTGTTTTCTTTAAAAAACAAACAAACAAAACCTTGATTTAAGATCTACACAAGTTTGGGAAGCAATCTTAAACATCTTATTCTTTCGGATTTTATCCATGTATTTTGAGGTTTAGTATTGCCAGAATCTGTATGTAGATGAGCAATAAAAGCACGCTGCATGTTTCTGTTAGTGGTAACAGGTCTTACAAGAGATTCTCGTTTTTGTCTGCAGTCTGACTTGTCCTCTTTTCTTTGCAGATAAATGGAACGCACGAATTACAGACTTGAGAAGGCAAGTTGAAGAACTGTTTGAGAAAAAATATGGTATGTGTCACAATCCTCTTAAAACAACTGTTTCTGTTCCTTTGGCAATGGAAATCACAGCATTTTTGTGTACGTGTTGTTGGTGGCTCTGAAGCAGACTAGCACCAAAGAGTAAAATGTTACTAGAGGGCTTAAAACAGTGGGCATTAGCCTTTTTGATGAGAGAAGTTTGGCACTGGAGTGCAAAACTTGATTTCAGTTTTCAGTTATGCTCAGTTTCCTGGAGCATAGCTCCAGTATGCTAATGTTCTGGGCACCTGTGTTTGAAAGACTCAGTGTTTTTTGGTAATTAAACAGAATCTTTAAGTAAAATAACCTTAGAGAATGCCTTTGGGGATTGGTTACCATTGATTGTTACTTTCTGATCATGATTGGCTTGCAGTGAAGCATATCCTGGGGAAAAAAAAGAAGCACGTGTGTTAGACTTTGGAATGGCTTTGGGTGTTGTACATTGGCATCTTTTGTGTCCACATATCACCAAGTAAGACAGCAGCAGTACAAATTTCAAAATACCCAGTGGTGCTTTTGCCATCAGAAGTGGAAGTGTTCTCTGAATGGAGCTTATGGTCTGTCAGAGTTGTTGCATGTTTCAGGTGTGACCATCAGCTGACACTTGAACAGCCCATTGGAGGCAGCTCACACTGAATGAAAACAGCTCAAGTTGTTTTGTTGCTTCTGTTTGTTGCTTTTGCTGCAGGAATTCTGTGCATTGCTTTAAATTTCATGTTGGTGTTTGCACATATCCAGTGTAAAGATCTCCTGTGGAGTCTGCTGGGAGAGCTATTCCTGACTTTCTGTCTAAGGTCTTGGTATTAAGCCATCGCCTTTTCCCCTGTAGATGACAGTCCATTGATTCATGAACCAATTCCATACCAGGTTCCATTTCTTTCTATCTACATGGGCATGCAATTTCTTATTTACTTAAATGAGTTATGGATGTTCAGAATTCTTTTCAGATTTGTTGGCTTTTGGAGTTCTAAAGCATTCTAGCAATGTCAGCTGCTGTCAAACATTACTACTGACTTGTCTGAAAATGTATTTATTTTGGTGTTTAGGTGTAGAATGAATAAAAATACTTTTTATAGTATAAATACAAGAGTGTCTCACAAATATAGGCTAAATTGAAACTTGTATTCAATGGGATTTCTTTGCAAAAGCTTGCAAATCTAAGGAGCCTCTCTGCAGGCTGTGTTACTGATTGCATTGGTTGATTGAAGAGTATTTGCTGAAACATTTGTTGATTGAAGTGAAGTAAGGACTCCTGCTTAAAAAGGAGAAATAATTAAAAAGACAAAACCTCCTCAGTTGTAGCTATTTAAAGAAGTTTTGGTACCTTTGAAGGAATGATCTAGATTTTAGTGCTTTCCTTGCTTTTTTTCCCCCCCGTGGCCAACTGTTACTCACGAATGTTGCTTTCCAGCTGCAACTCATCTCTGGGTTTGTTATGCTCCTTACAACTCACCACAACAGCCTCCAGGGCTGCAGGTTTTGTTTGAATTTCTTAGAAAAGGTACATAACTGCAGTAAGAAGCTGCTTCAGTGAAGGGCTGGGATGATACACAGCAGTGCATTTGGTGGTTGTCCCACATCTCCTCTGACAGTCATGTTTGGGTAGGTTTTCTTTGGTCTGTGTGTCCATCTCTTTGCAGAACGACATTCTGGCTGTAGTTTTGGCCATCTTATTATTAGCAGTTGGAGCCAACTGTGGTCGAAACACAACTCTCTTCATGATTTTCTGGAACTTATGTATTTCATGCTCATCAGAATTTAAGACCAAAATGCAGGCAGTTTTTTCAAAGCTTCCCCTTTTGTGCCGTAAACACACCTGAATTCATCATTTATAAGTGGTAGAAAGGGTATGTTATCCATATGCCTTTAAAAACTAGATTGTTTTATTGCACGTAAGAACTTCGGAGTTCATGTGAACCCGTGCAAATATGCTGTTTCCCATTGCTTGAAAAAGTGCCTTCAGTAGTTCCGTGCTGCAAGCACAAACATAACTGCATGCAACACGTTGCATTATCAAAGAGGGCACCTCTTTGATCTGTTAATATTTTTCCCCTCACGTAATTTCTAACATCTGATGTCCATAGCAGAACAACAGGATGTTCCAAACTATTTGCAGACCAATCAGATGCTGGTAGGGAATTCTTGTTGCATGATCTGCAAAATTAAGGTTCCATTGTGAGTAAAAAGAGATTAGAGCTCTTGGTATTTGTAAACTGTCATGTCTTTTTGTTAAAACATGTGGCAGCCTGGTACCTGGACAGGGTACTTTGGAGGGGGAATGGCTGTTACAAGGGATAGTGATAGGATAAGGGGGAATGGTTTTAAACTGAGACAGGGGAGGTTTAGGTTGGATATTAGGAGGAGGTTTTTCACACTGAGGGTGGTGAGGCACTGGAACAGGCTGCCCAAGGAGGCTGTGGATGCCCCATCCCTGCAGGCATTCAAGGCCAGGCTGGATGTGGCTCTGGGCAGCCTGGGCTGCTGGTTGGTGATCCTGCACACAGCAGGGGGTTGGATGTGGATGAGCACTGTGCTCCTTTTCAACCCAGGCCATTCTGTGATGCTGTGATGGTAGGTGTATCAATGTGATCTGGTCCTTGTAACTTTAGGAGATACCCTGAGGTTATTTTCCAGTGCTATGAGAAGCCATTGTGTGTTTTTTCACTGGCTTCAAAGGTTTCATTAGCAGGGCAAAACTTTTCTGGGTGATGTTAGAAGTATACTATGAAGTTCTGTAGTGATTTCTTGCATTTCTAAAGTACACCAGAACTTTAATAAGAACAGACCCCCTCCTCCCCAGCAAGACATGACTAACTTTTATAAACCCATAACAGCAGAGCAGCAGAGCCACAAGCTGGTCTAATTATTTCATTCTCCTTCTCTCTTAAAGCTCAGGCCATAAAAGCAAAGGGCCCCGTGTCCGTCCCGTACGCCCTCTTCCAGTCCCACGTGGAAGACCTCTATGTGGAAGGCCTGCCGGAGGGCATTCCCTTCAGACGGCCGTCCACGTACGGCATTCCTCGTCTGGAGAGGATTCTCGTAGCGAAGGAGCGGATCCGCTTTGTGATTAAAAAGTAAGGAATCCTGTGGGTTTCGTCCCTGCTTTATACTTTTTTTCTTCTTTCTTGTTTCAGTCCACGCTGCTTCATGTCATCTTCGCGCGTTTCCACGCTGATTTCTGCTGAGGCGTTGCTTTGCAGTATTGATGAGTAGTTTTTATTTCAGGCTTGCTGAGATGAGAAATTCAGCTTATCAGATCAGCAGAACACCACAGCGGTGGCTTAGATCTGGATGGATCTCTTAAATCTTAGAGGCTTTTTTATCATGGGCAGATCACTTTGTAATATTTTAGTCTCAGCAGCTGTAGGATGCACTGGAAGCCACTGACTTAGGCACATTTAATGCTCTCTGAAGATCCTGGCCTGAGTTTCAGTTTCAGACAGTGCTTTTATTTTTCTCTTGCTGCAATGGTGTAAAGGTCTGTATCTGTAGATAGCATCTCCCAGGACAAGTTTGAGGCCAAAACAGTGACTGCTTCTTAGGACTTAGGGGGGTGTGTGTGTGTGTGTGTGTGCATACAGTGTCCTTGATGTTACCATGAAGTACATTTGGTAGCATACATGAAGACAGACCTTACATGTACATGGGAACTGTTTGAGGGCCCAGGTGCCTGCCTTCTCACCCTGGCAGGATATCATCTGTCTCTGAGTCTCACATCTTAACTCTGTGGCATCTTCTGGGCTCCTTTCTCTTTTTCTCATTTCTCGCCTCAGTGTCTTTTCTAGGAGAACCCTGATGTGATTGCTACAAAGGCAGGTGGGATTTTGGGGTGCCTGAACCCCATTAGTGAATTCAGGATATGCTGGGAGAGACTGCAGTGCCACGCGTGCCACTTTGGTAGACGATGTGCGGATTTGATAGTGCCTGGCTATTTGCCTTTTGTCACTTCAGACATGCAATGTTTCACACCAGAGATGGGTATTGATGGCATTGTACTGGTGTGCAGGGCTGTAGGGCCTTATCCAGGAGCTTTTGAAGTGGGTAGGGATGTGCTGATTGCAATGGTCAGGCTCAGGATCAGTGGAAGTGGCAGCCTTTGCCTCTGTGCATGCCACCTTTGAAAGGTTTTATGTTTTGTTTCTGTCACCTCAGCCTTGCAGGTGAAAAGAAAAGAGGGAGAGCCATAGCTCTGCTTCTTGTCTCACTTAAAATCAGCCACTGTGCAGAGATTTTAATATTAATACAGTACAGGAGCCAGCTCTGGTCAGATTTCTGTTAGTGGGTAACAGTAACTCATTTACACTGCTTATCAGTCTTGCAGTGTATGGTAACCAGAGCAGCACAACTCTGAGAAATGCCATAGTTAAAAAAATGTGGTGTTCTGGTATGGATAAAAGCAGCTGTGATTGTCCAACAGAAATGTCTGCTGTAAATATTTGTTTTTAAAGGTTAACTTTTCAGTTTTCTTCTTTGTCTCTGATGATAGTTTTGACTGGTAAGTGCATCTTAGACCTCAGAGATGATTTCAGTCTCTGATACTATGAAATGTTATGGCTGTTATGGTGGATGTCAGTGTCAGGAATGAGAAATATTTTTGTCAGGAGAGTTTCACCCAGCTCTGATCATATTTCAGTGTTAATTGGAATGTAATATTATGAATCTTAATATCTCTTTACTGTTTTTGATCCTTCAGTGGTGACTTCTATTTGCTAGATGTATCTGCTAGAGAGGCTGTAACTAAGGGCTGTAACTTCTGGTTTACCCCAGTTTGTATCACTTTTGAAGCATGGATCTTAAATCTTCTAGGCACGAGCTTTTGAATTCAACTCAAGAAGATGCACCAGTGGACAAACCAGCTGCAGGAGGTGGGTCTTCAGATGTGCAGGTTGATTGCCATATGGTTTCCTCCTTGTCTGTTGGTCTTAGCGATGCCTACAACCAGCTTTTACTGCAATAATTGCAAATAATTCTTCTTGTTCTGGATTATCTTTAGCTTCAGAGTGATAGCAGTTGACCAATAAAGTCTTCAGATCCTGCAAGTAGTTTGGAAATCTAGCAATTTTTTCCTGTCATTTATTCTTTATTCATATGCATGACACTATTCTAAGCAATCAAATTCAAATCATTGGATGTAATTTAATGGGTGTTGGAGCTGGTTGATCTTTGAGGCCCCTCCCAATACAAGCCATTCTATGATTCTAAGAGGTATTGTACACAAACAGTAGAGAAATAGATTCAGGAAGCTCACCATGAGTGCACAACTAGGAGCAGAATGATACCTCATCTGTTGTGAAAGCTTGCTTGTGGATGTTCGGTGCTTAAGGAAAACTTGAAAACAAGTTGTGTGCATGGCTTTAAGGTGATATTTGAGATGATTAAAATGGGGAAAAAACACCAAAACAACCAACTGATCCCACCTCCAAATGGGAACTATGGATTGAAGGAATATAAAAGCACTGCTTTTATATTGTTGAATGCGTGCTGCTTCAGCTGTCCAACTGAAAATATAACCAAGTAATTAGGGAATGTTTTTATTTTTATTTTTCCTTTTGCCTGTGTCATTCTAAAATGCAGTGAAGGAGGAGTGGTATGCCAAAATCAACAAACTGAGAAAGGCGGTAGATCAGCTCTTCTGTAAGAAGTTTGGTGAGCACGGCGTTGTTGTTTACTGTTGTGGTTTTGTGTTTCTTGAAGGTTGCTCTCAGTCATTTGTGTCAATGTCTTCATAGGTGGCACCTTTGATTATTCATAATCCTAGCAGCTGATTGGAGGGAAAAAAAAGTAGTATTACTCTGTGTATACAACTAGTTAAATTATTAGTAAAAGAAGTTGAATGCAATACCATTAAAATTTGAACATTTCTGGATTTTATGAATTTTATGAAGTTGGCCATTTTATTTTATAAATCTGGGTTAAAATATTACGTGTTACTCCATAGCAGGTTTAAAACTTTGGATAAAACCATTGTATTATGCTCTACTGAAGAAGCCCTTAATAATGTCTGGCAATGTGGCTGCTCAATATCAACATAATGCAGTTTGGTAGAAGTTTGTTCTTGATATGCTGAGACTTGGAGTCTGTTGGATTCAGATATCCTGCATTGTACCAGCTTCTAAACTCATGCTTGCAGTGATGTGGAGGTTTTGTAGCTTTGAATGAAGCTTGTTTTTAACAGATAGAGATGGCAGACTGTCCAGTTAATGGGTTTATTCTGTTCTAACAGCTGAGGCCTTGGGGAGCACTGAGCCTAAAGCTGTTCCATACCAGAAATTCGAGGTCCATTCTGCTGACCTCTACGTTGAAGGTCTGCCTGAGAACATTCCTTTTAGGAGTCCATCCTGGTATGGGATCCCTCGCCTCGAAAAAATAATTCAAGTGGGCAACAGAATAAAATTTGTAATCAAAAGGTAAACATTTGTTTTAATGCCTCATCTTTTATTTTTTTTTTTTAAAGAGGGCAAACAAACACCGTTTTTGTAATCAACCACCTGCTTTCATTCAGTCACAAAGCATTCAGTCTTTGTTTGCCAAACAGGCACGTGAAATATTCTGCATTTTAAACTGAGTATTTGCAACCCTGACAAGTTTTCCAAAATATTTTGGTAGCGTGTCCACGAGTGCAAAATGCTCATCAGAAGGATCCCAACTTTTCACTTAATGTTATAAAAAGCATGCATTGCTTACGTTGTGTGAAGAATGGATAGATGATCTGCTTTCTGTTTGCAGGCCAGAGCTGCTAACTCTCAGTTCACCTGAAGTTACTCAACCTGGGACAGACACACCAGGCAAGACAGGTGCTGTCTCTAAGGGGCATTGGTGTGGTCTCAAGGGATTGGTGTGGAAACTCATTTGGATCGTTACAACACTTCTCAAGAAGTGATCCTTCTGTGATGTGTGCCATGATGTGCTTCTTGGGAGGTTTGAACAGAATACATCGATCATCATGAAAATAGATGGCTTTCTGAATTGTAGTGCATTCCAGCTATCTTTGAGTAGCTGAAATGGATCATATGCACAGCCCTGGAGAGCTGGAGTTGTTATCCTGCTCTGATGCAAAGCTCTGAAGTTCCTTAGCATTTCACAGCTAATTTAGCTGGGCTTTTCTTCAAGCCTCTGTTGTGAGGGAATTTTAATGACTTCTTGAAAGCAGAAGTGCTTTTGGAATAGGGAAAGAATCCAGATTAATTTAATGTGATGTTTTTATTGTTATTTGCCTGAGACAGCAGAATGCTCTTTTCTTGCTACAGAAGTGTATAATCCAGATCTTGGTGGTTTTTTTTATTTTTTTAAGTGTGAATCTGCTTGTAGTAATAACACAGACTGAGATCCAGAGGGTCCTAGGCTTTTTCCCACACATTTCTCTGGATAATCAAGGTCTGACTTGAAGAACCAATTGTATTGAGTTCTCTGCAGGGGGAGAAAAAAAAAAATCAGACTTGTAGAATCATAGAATGGCTTGGGTTGGAGGGGACCTCGAGGGGCATCTCGTTCCAGCCCCCCTCCTTGTGATGCTGACTGCTGGATCAAGCACCAGATCAGGTTGCCCAGGGCACGATCCAGCTTGGCCTTGAGCACCTCCAGGGATGGGGCATCTGCGCGCTCTGTCAAAAACTTACCCCTGGCATCTAATCTAAATCTCCTCTCTTCTAGCTTTAAGCTCTTGCCCCTTTTCCTCCCACTATCTACCTGTAGTAGAAGTTGATTTCACTCCTCTTTATGATCTCTCTGTAAATACTGGAATGCCATAAAGAGGCCTTCTCTACTCCAGGCTCAATAAGCTCAGCTCCCTCAGTCTGTCTGTGTAAGAGAGTTGTTCCAGCCTGCTTGCACCCTTCTGTTGATGCAGCCCAGAGCACTCCAGGCCTTCCAGGCTGTGATTGCATACTACTGGCTCATGTCAGCTTTTCCTCAAGCCCTTTTCTTCAGGGCTTCTTTCAGGTTCTCCTCCCAGTCTGTGCACATATCCAGGCTTGCCCCGACCCAAGCCTGGTGTCCTCAGCAAACTTGCTGTGAGCGCACTTGATTCCAACACCTGTGCTATTGGTAAAGATGTTAACGAATACTGGTCCTCACATGGACTGCTGGGGGACACCACTCCTGAGCAGCCTCCACCTGGAGGTAGAGCTGTTGACAACAGCTGCAACCATCCAACCATTCCTTATCCACCAAATAGTCCAGCCTACAAATCCATATCTCTCCAATTTAGAGGTAAGGACGTGGTGTGGAGCCATATCAAACACCTTACACAAGTGCAGGTACATGACATGTGTTGCATTTCTGTTTGTCCACTGATGCTGTCGCTGCACCGTAGGAGGCTGCTAGATGGGTTGGGCACAGTCTGCTCTTAGTGAAGCTGTGCTGGTTTGCTCAGATCACTCCTTCATCTCACATGTGCCTTAACATCTCTTCTAGAAGAATCTGGCACTGTTTGCCAGAAAAGATAGGCATTTTCTGGCTGCTAAGAGCATCTTTTGTTCATCTAAGCTACCAATAGTCAGCACTCCTATATTGACTTCTTTGTGACAAAAAAAAAAACAGGATTGAAGATGATTTTTTTAAGCTAATAAAAATGTTCAGAAAAGCACTCTTTAAATCCCTGTCTTCTGTTGTAAAGGGTGTTATACACTGGAATTAATTCTATCTTTGGAAACCCACTAGAATAATTCTTTCCTGCATCTGAAAGACATCCTGCTCTGAAAAACACGTTCTCCCACTTTGGACAACTTTGAAATTTGTAACTACATTTAAAGAGATTTTCCATTATATAAAGAGAGTTCCATGTATCATTTAAGCTTCCATTAATAGTCATTATTTGCTGCATGTCCTTGTCTATTTGTGTGCTTGTCTACTCATCAGGTTGAGAAAAACGTGTTCAAATATGTCTCTTTATCTAGAATTGAGTAGTGCTCTGTCTGTTTCTTGTTCTCAGCCAAAGAAGATTGGAATGTCAGGATCACAAAGCTAAGAAAGCAAGTAGAAGAGATATTTAATATGAAATTTGGTAAGTGAAATGTTAAATTAACTCTTTTATAAAGCTGCTGTGTTTTAAAACTGGTCTGTAAAAGGTGTTTTCAATTCTACTGTACTTAAGACATCAGAAATGTGCTGGGATGTATGGAGGTGTTGACTTCTCTCACGTACTGCCCACTGACCCATCCCAATAACTTACACTGATGACTCTGTGACAACATCCCAGCCCTTAGTTTTTCCAGCTGTATGATGGAGAGGATAAGCACGCAGAAAGCTTTTGGATGTAAGAAGTTGCCAGAAGAAAATATTAGGCACAAATAAATAAGAGCTTAAATAAGAGATGTTATCTGTGGCACAGTGGAGAAAGGCTTCATTTGTGAATATTCTACATAAGATAATAGAAAATCAGGGTACACATTTCTCTTGGTTAGGCGGTTGTCTTTGTTACCCCTGAGCAGAACAACTTCTGGAAGCCAAGCTTCTTAAAATCACTGGAGTCAGAATACCTCCCATTCAAGTGTACAAACTATTGTTAATGTTCATTTGCAGCTTCAGCTCTGGGGCTTTCAGAGGCAGTGAAAGTTCCCTATCCTGTATTTGAATCAAACCCTGAGTACTTGTATGTGGAAGGCTTGCCAGAAGGAATTCCCTTCCGGAGTCCCACGTGGTTTGGGATTCCACGCCTGGAAAGAATTGTCCGCGGGAGCAACAAGATCAAATTTGTTGTTAAGAAGTAAGTTGGTAATTCAGTTACTTTCCCTCCTGATTTTGAAGTTGCTTAATTTTCTTCTCGGAAAACTAAGGGTTTAAATTCCAGCTAAGTGCTGTTTCCATGAAGCAGGAGATTTTTCATCTAAATTGATGTCATGAAAGCGTGCGACTTCCTTAGGAAATCTAAATGCACAGTTTGTGTTTTGTGCATCGTGGATCTAGGGGAAAAAAATGGCACTGTACCTGGAAGCTTCATTTTGTTTTTCTTTCCTCATTTGTTTGTTTATTAGAGCAGAACGTGTAGCTTTCTTTTCTGGCTTTTTCTCCTTATGGATGGAGAGTCACAAATGCTTCTGGCAGAACCTTACTGTGGAAAGGGAATGTTACATACATCTGAATCTGACAGAATTCCGTGAAATTTGGGATATTTTTCTGTATTATTTTCCTTGCATATGGAATTGAATTGTATTCTGTTCAATTTTTAGGCCTGAGCTTGTCGCCTCCTATTTGCCATCAAGACTGGCTAGTCAATTAAACACTAAAGGTAAATAGTTAAGTATTATGTGCTGCTGTAGATTCATAAGCATTTGCTTTCTGCATCCTTAGCAGACAGAGATCTTTATGGTAGGAAAACACGGTGTTGCAAACAAAGTCATTACTGAAGGTGAACTAGCAGGGTAGCCTCTGAATCTACTAGTATTAAGAAAAATTGCTTGAATGTAAGTATATTTCTCTTTTTTTTTTTTCCTTTACTTAAGACTATTCCAGTAGAGAATATACTGTTTACCCAAGTTCTACAGCTTTTATTTTGCTGCTGCCTGGATTGTTCCGTTTTTACAGTGTAAGCTGTACTTAGTGCAGATACAGGTTAGTCTGTTAGAACTTTCAAAATGTAGTTTAGTTTTCTTGCTAGCAGTGCAAGCTACACAGCGTAGAGTGTTTGTGCATTACAGCTTATAATATCTTGATTTCTAGCAGCAAATCCAAAGAGTTCGAAGAGGTTACAAAGTCCTGCAAGCAATTTACAGGTTCCAGAGATAGAAGTTACTGTTGAAGAAGGTAAGGAAGAAATACAATAAAATATTCTTACACGTTCCTGCTCTATTCTTGTAATTGTTTTACCCTGTTCTTTTAAGTTTTCATTTTGTGGAATTGATTTCTGTCTGCACCTTGTGTAACAAACCCAGTATCATTTCGGGGCTGCGGATACGTTTCAGTATAGAAGATCTTATTTTTCATTTCTGAATAATACTGGATTCTGTGCCATGATGGTTATGTAAAATGTGTGAGTTTGACAGTTTGCTTGAGCCTTTTATTCCAAGCAGAGATGTGGGAACTGATGTAGTCCTGAGCAGAGCAATGACAGATGTGAGCAATTGTCAAATGCTTAATTACGATCCTGGAAGAAGGTCTGAAAGCTTTTTAATTCCAGTCTTGATTCAGAAGTTAATCTTTCTCTGGTGATCAAGCTGGATGTGTTGTTCTTCTGTATGAAGCATGCTTCTGCTCTCTGCACGTATACAAGTAACGTCTTTCTTTACAGGTCCTAATAAAGCACAAACAGCAGATGTTCAAACCAATTCTCAAACCAATGGGTCCAGTCTGAGTTTCAAGCCAAGAGGAAGAGATTTTTCTTTTGGTAAATATTATGGGAATTAGCATGAATACATTCCATTCATATTGGTGTTGAAAAATCTGGTGGTTTCATATCAGAGAGATTTTGAATTCATTCACAAACTTCTTGTTTTCACATACACTCAGTTCTCAGTCATGAGTAGTAATATGCATCAGAGAAACCCTGGATGATGTTTGAAGAATGCTCTTCAAATGCATTACAGGTCCATTAAGATCTTATTAACCTTCGGAATTAAACCCTTGAGACTTGTGCTGCTCTGTCATGTCACACTGCTGCAGACTATTGATGGATTTGCTCTCTGGTGCACAGTGCCATGGAGTGCTTTGGCAGAGCTGAGGTCTTATGTTGTGCATAAGCTTAATAAGCCCTCCGTGAACCTGAAGCGTTGAGCCTCTCTGTGCAGATGTATGTGAGTGGTACGTAAGAGAGGGGCAGATCTGCACTATGGTTAGTAAGCCATGCTCTAACAGAGCTGATTTTGGAGATCTCTGTGTTGGACCTCTCCAGTGCTACCAATTCCATAGAACCAGTATAGTTGAGGCAAGCCTGGAAGTGACACAGTTGGGCATGTGTCACTGAATGCATAAGAGCTTTCTGCTACTATTTGACAGCTGGCTCAGATGAGTAATTTCTTGCCTGATATTGTAAATTTGGATCACTCTTGCATTAATTTCAATTTCACTGCACTTGCTGTATGTAGTAACAGTGTTTTTTCAAAGCCTTAGCAAAGTGAGGATCCGCATGGCTTTAGGTTTAGGCTGCAGCAGAACGTTTCAGGCCCATTTGCAGAATGAAAGCCATTTTGTTCTTTCTAATGTCACAGTAAATTGGTTATCAAGCATAATAACTTATTAGGCGGCTTTAAAAATATTCTTCAAGGATTAATTCACTGTGTGAGCGTTGATTTAATCGTTCCCATTTTCTCCTGACAGAGGCGTGGAATGCCAAAATCACTGATCTGAAGCAGAAAGTTGAGAATCTTTTTAATGAAAAATGTGGTAAGTTCGTTGATTCCTTATCACTGAGACGCCTTTCTAATGAACACCCTGTTAGACGTACAACAGATATGTTCACACATTTCTTCCCAAGGTCCTACGCTCCTTGCATGCTGTAGGCATTCTCTCACTTGAGTTCATTCTCACATAGGGTAATTGCAGTTCTGTGTCACGTTTCCTCTCATTATTTCGGTTTGGAAATGGAGAAGTTGTGGTTTGATTACTGCTTCTTTAATGACCCAGAGAAATGGTGATTCCACATCCTGCCACTCCTGTTAAGCGTTTCTCACTCGGGTTATGAATGGGAGTTCATATGACTGGAGCCTCTGCATGATAATGTATGTTCTAGAGAGTCACGTGCCCAATCAATTCCCACTGTTTCTTCTGAAGTCATTGTAAGAATCTGAGTAGATACACAGACATACATACATATCCATACTGAACCATCTCCTCCAATAATTGGAGCGAGACAGTCATTACTCCTGCAAGTGCAGTTTTTGGAACAAGAACACCAGTGTCATCTGCCATTGGTGCAAACACAGAGACAAACGTGTTGTGTATAACGAAGTGAAGTACAACTAATAGCCTTGCATGCACCTAAGCCAGTCATAAGCTGTCTAATGTTTTCAACTGCTAATTACAGTCTGGTTCACTGCATGGAGATATGTTGGGTTGGTGATTGTTTCTCTTCTTGCCTACTCATAGCCATCACCAAGAAAAGCAAAGCCTGCTGCTTCCACTTAGCCTAGTGTGTATGTGTCAGCTGTGCTAACCTGTTTGTGTCCGAGGCGTTCTCCTTTCTAGCTGGTGGATTATTGGCTCTGTTGTGTTTCAGGGGAAGCACTGGGGCTGAGTGAGCCAGTGAAGGTACCGTTTGCGTTGTTCGAATCCTTCCCAGAGGTTTTCTATGTGGAAGGCCTACCAGATGGAGTGCCCTTCCGACGACCTTCTACCTTTGGAATTCCGAGGCTAGAGAAGATTCTGAGAAACAAATCTAAGATAAAATTCGTTATTAAAAAGTAAGAATCTAACACGTCCCTGGTAATCCAGTCCTTCAGAAATGAATTGTACACTGAAGAATAAACTCTGTGATGCTGAGTTGCTGAATGACTCTCTCACCTGTCTAAAATACACACTGGGATATCTTTGTAGATGAGAAAATGATTAGAAAGCTCTTGTGGAGGTAGAGTGAGATGTAGTCGTTTTCTTCTGCTCTGGAGGACTGACGACCTGTTTAGGGCTGAAGAACAAATCCAGGTTCCTTAGCCCATTTCAGTGTCTGTATCACTTGTTTTTTTCCTTCCAGTACCTGAAGGAGCCTACAGGAAGGCTGGGGAGGGACTTTTTATAAGGGCAGGTAGCGACAGGATAAAGACCAATGATTTTAAACTGAAAGAGGGTAGCTTCAGACTAGATATTAGGAAGGAATTCTTTACTGAGGGTGGTGAGGCAGTGGAACAGGTTGTCCAGAGAGGTTGTGGATGCCCCCTCCCTGGAATCATTCAAGGCCAGGCTGGGTGGGGGTGTCCCTGCCGATAGCAGGGGGTTGGAACAAGGTGATCTTAGAGGTCCCTTCTAACCCAAATTATTCTATGTAGTTCCTATTGCATGGGGCACTTATGAGTTAGCCAGAGCAAAAACTTACTAGCAGTACTGAAGGCTGAAAAATGGTGTTGCAAGAATTGGTTTTACTTATTTAGCATGGGTTCAGATAGCCACGTGCCAGTGTGGAAACAAGCAAGGGAAGTGTGGAAGTCTCTGTCTGGCCTAGAGGATTATGGCATTTAAGATATCAATGCATTATAGCATTTAAGATAACAGGTAGTTCCTGTCTTTTGAAAAATAACCACTGGAATACGGCATCGTCTTTAATGTTGCTGAAATAAATGTGATTGCATTGTTGCACATAAATGTTTAATCTCTCTGCAGGCCTGAGATGTTTGAGGCGGCGGTGAAGGAGAGTTCTGCTAAAAGTCCCCAGAGTGAGTTTTGCAACTGCTTAATGCCCTAGATAAGTCTGTTTCAAGGATTGAATGCAAATAAGGAATGCTGCTCGGTGTTGATGAATGCCTGAAAGATTCACTCCATGTTGTGGTTGGTAGTTTGGTCTTAAGATGTAGGGAAGTTGTTATCCAAGCTGAATTTGAGGTCCAGCCTGAAGTCCTGTGCCACTGGCCTGCATGCATAGAAGCTCTCTCTACTTTCCAAACTATTCGGAATATAGCTTTAGCAAGGGTGTATGAACACTCTGTTATCCACAATAAAATACTCATGTCTGATAGAGACATGCCTTTCATCAAAATACAAGTGATGTACAATCCATAGAAGTAATTCAGATCTTAGGTTAATTGCTGCTGATACGTAGCTCATTTAAAATGGGGAGTTCTCCATGGCTGGTGTGCAGATAGCTGGTAGAAAATTATGTCAGCTGAGGCAGATCATGGATTAAATGTTTTGAGTCACTGTTAACTTGTATTCTGAGTCTGGACTGTGTGGCTCAAAGTACAACTGCAGGGCAATTATTCTGTGAATGCGTTTTGGAAACGAGATTCAGTGCGCTTTGAAAGCTTTGCAAATCTCTGCTGTTGTGCCAGATTTCCTTTATATCTGACATTCAAGATGCGTGTTTCTCCACAGCTGTTTTTTAAATGAACTCTCTTACTTTCAGGAAAAAATAATCCATCTAATACAGCCAATACAGCAAGCACCACAGCAAATACAGTAGTGAACACAGCAGCAGGAGTTGAAGATCTTAACATCATTCAAGTAACTTTGCTAGGTGTGCATAATCTGATTTCACTTTGTACTCCTTGCATTGCAGTCTTCACAGTATTTGTTTCATCTGATATTTTCTTACAAGCTGGACAGTTGACAGAAACACAAGTACAGTCAAGAAAAGGCAACATTTAGCATCTTGTTTTTCCATGTTAAATGTTTTCTGACTTCTATGAATATGAGTATCTATTTGGTGATGAGTCTGGAATATTCTCGATCCAGCCCTCAAGTTGAGAATTATCCTTATTTTTCCTTTTTTTTTTTTTATCTCTTTGAATAAATTAAATACTGGTTGCCAGCTTTCTTGACAACTTCAGGAGATCTGATCTTGGATTTAACTGATTAAACTGAACAGCCATGCAGGCTGAACTGTTTGCTCTTGAACAACACTGACTGCTTTCTCAAGCATGTGTTACATTCATTAGAAAGGAGCTCCATTGCATGCTATGGCTGTTGATTGAATCTCACTTTGCTTTTGTGTTTCCCCCACCATTATAAGTACTGTAAGCAAATGAATGCAGTTTGTGTTTTCGGATGAAGCTTACAAAGCCACCTGTAGGAAGGAGATCTTATGTTGTTCATGTAAATACAATTCTGTGGTACTGTCAAGAGTAGCAACAAAGGCAATGTGTGTTTCCAAACCTCAGGGAAAAAAAAGCCTGCTTAATTCTCATGCTTTTCTAACAATTTATTTCAGAGGATGAAAGTGAAAGACTTTCAAAGGTAGAGAAGGCCAGACAACTGAGAGAGCAAGTGAATGATCTCTTCAGCAGGAAATTTGGTGAGTGCTTCTTACTCCCCTTTCGACAGTGAGAATGGAAATAATGCTCCTGTGGATGTTACTGAATGATCATTTCTGATGTATATCATCACTGAAATGAAATGAACACATTTGAGAATTGTATATGAAAGTTGTGCTCTGACTTCCAGA
This sequence comes from Lagopus leucura, assembly GCF_019238085.1. Classification (NCBI taxonomy): domain Eukaryota; kingdom Metazoa; phylum Chordata; class Aves; order Galliformes; family Phasianidae; genus Lagopus; species Lagopus leucura. The sequence continues at coordinate 2,590,587 of NW_024962276.1, read as the reverse complement.
ATCTTTGATAGTGCAAGTAGGTTGTTGGGTATTTTGAACAAGTCTCAGCAGGACACGTAGCTTTATGTTCTCCCACATCCTATTTCTTTTGTGTATACATGAACAGAATATTTATTTTGCTTGGAAACCATGATTCATCTTACAGCTCCATAGTCTCAAGCAATTTGTACTTGAAATTAGAGTAACTTTCAAAATATAACTTCCAGCTTTCTTTATTTTACTGTGCAATTGCACTGTACAACTATAATCACCCGAGTTTCTTTATCTGAAATTCCTTTGCTGGTGCCTTGTTGAAATATTTTTTTTGTGGGTGTTGGAGGAAATGCTTTATTTTCCTTCACTTTGTTACTTCCTCAGCCTATTTTTTAGAAGAAAGGGAATCTGGGCTCTTTATGTGGGAGCTGTCAGAGCGGGCTTTTAAACTAATGATCTTGCAGCAACATCCATGAGTGCAATCCAGAACACCCACTTCTAACACTAATGATTTAATCCTCAAGTAGATTTTCGTTTACAGATGTGATAGAAAGCTGGTATTTGCATTTAGTTTCTTAATTAACTGTGTTTTCTTTCTTCAGTGTGATCGTAAATATGCGAACTTGAAAACAAACATGACCTCTCTCATTCAGGTGAAGCCATCGGTATGAATTTCCCTGTGAAAGTCCCATACAGAAAAATCACAATCAACCCCGGCTGCGTGGTGGTGGATGGGATGCCTCCTGGAGTGTCATTTAAAGCTCCCAGTTACCTGGAGATCAGCTCCATGAGGAAGATTTTGGAATCATCGGAGTTCATCAAATTTACTGTCATCCGGTATGGAGCTGCATGGAGCAGATTGTATGAGTGTGAGGACAGCCCTGTAGCTTGTATAAATTCGTGTTGCAAGAAGAGGAGTCGCAGTGCCTCTTTCAGTAGTGGAAGATGGGGCTCTTTGGGTTAGCAGTGTGTCAGATCAAATGAAGCCCTGACGTTGGTAGCAATGTGACAAAGGTTGTATTATTAATCTTAAGGCAGGCTGTCTTCTGAGATGCTGTCTTACTCATTTTATGTGCTGCAGTGCTGTGGGCTCTGCTGTCCTGTTTATAAAATCAAGCCTGGAGACAGTTCCCTGCTCCAGAACTTGTTGACAGTAGATGGTATGTTTGTGCTTGTGTTATTCCTGATGGTTTTGAAATTTGTATCAAAATTCTTGTGTGGAGGTAAATTTTTTTGATGTTTTTTCTAGTATTTTAAAACATAATATTTACAATTGCAGTGTAAGTTAGTTTTTGTGTATGTGTATATGCACACACACATCTGTACGAAGTGTATTTGTGTGCATGCAGCAGAATAGGTGAGATACTGAATCACACTCAGGAGGACTTCAGGAACTGAAAACAAATATTAAAGTTGTTGTAACTCGTGAAATGACAGTCTGCTCCAAAGGTATCTGAAAGCTTTGTTCTCTATGGAGAGAGAGACACTGTTTAAATAGAACTTAAAGGTGTCTAAATTCTCAACCCTTGACCATTAAGCACCCAGGAGGTGCTATGATGGAACCTCCTGTTTTGTTCCGCTTTCTGTTAGCAGTTGGTAGCAGAGCTCACAGCTTTTAGGTGAGGATGCCTCAAGAGGGAGGTCCCACACAGTGCTTCAGATTCAGCATGGTGTGTTCTTTCTGTTTGTTTTTTTTTACAGACCATTTCCAGGACTTGTGATGAACAACCGTAAGTAATTTCTGTGACACTGATAGCAAATGTAATTTTGTAACTTACCAGGATCAGTTCTCTCCATGTTGACTTTGTGGAATGCGAAATGAACACGAGAGCAGTGTGATCAGTGCCTAAAATTAGCATTAGCTTTGATAAGAAAATGCAAGACACTCATTTTGTATTTTTCAGCTGCAGGGTCCCAAAGAGATTTAGGACCCTGAGTGAGCAACACACTGTCATGGCAGTGTCTGTATTTTCAGTTTGAATCCATCACAGTAGCAGCTAATTAGCAGGAGTTAAGTTAATAAACAACTTTAGAGCAGCTGCAGCACCGTGTCCCAATAAGAAGTCCTGCATTCTGCTGAAGCTATAACAATTGAGAGAGGCAGAATGCAATTATGAGTGTGTTGCATTGCATGTTACTCCAAATTTGGTTTGAAAAAGCAAGTCTTAGTATTTCCAGTTGCTTATAATAATTGTGGCCTTATTTTTTAACATCTTATTTAAAGAAAAAGCAAGCAGCAAAACACTGTTGTTACAAGTGACCCTTGTGTTGTATTCTTTCAGAGCCAATGTGGCCAAATAACCTGCTGTCAGTAGTTTGGCCTTACTCAGCCTTAGCATCCCAGTACTCATCCATTTGCATCAAGCCACAAGTACAGTATTCTGTACTGAGGTCTGAATGGCAAGGACAGAGTGTTCTCAGGAAGGTTTGTAGTTGGGAGCTCATAGCGAGCTGCTTAGCAATCCTGGGCAGGAGATCCCTTGTATGAGGAGCACTTCAGGCAGATGAACGTTGATGATGTTGCCAGAGGATTGAATTAGAAATGAAAGAATCTATTAAACTGTTGGCTCTCCAGCATAGTTTTCAGTGTTTGTTGGGACTGATGCTGGCAAACCGAAGAAGGACAGCGGATGTGGGATCATCTGCCATTACCAGAGCAGGAAGTTGGTCACTGAATGTGTGACTTTCCTTCAGTATCTGTGTCACTTAATTATGATCAGAAAGAACTGACATTGATATTGGAGTGAATTATTGTTAGTCTCTGAGCCTACTTGTAGATATGGAACATTCCTGCTCTGGGGAACATATGAGAAATTACTAGGAAATTGTAGGTGCTTGCAGGCAAGACGGAATGCTTTTTTCTGAAGCAAAAAATAGTGAACTGTGGCTCAAATAGTGACCTTGTAATGCAACAAGTTTCAGGATTTGCAGATAGCAGAGATAAAATTGCCCTTGTGTTACACATGGGACCGGTTCTGTTGTAAAGTTAATGATGATCATGTCTGATCTTAGAGCTAATGGAGAAAACTGAAGCAGAAGCAGCACCAGCAGCAGCAGCAGCACCCACAGTACCAGGTGAGGCAGTGTGACACGTGTCCTTGCAGAAGGGGTGGGATATGGAGTTCTAGATGCTATTGGCACATGATGTCAGTAATCATGCCCTGGGGATGCACTGCTTAGGATGAGCTGTTTGATTTTGACAGATGCTATGCAATGATGATGTTTATAGCCATTAAATATTAACGCGTTAATAGAAAGAAGCACTGCTTCCTTCAAGCGATGTCATTGGCATGTTCCTTAACTTGATTTTTGCAGATGATGAGTGAGCTGAAAGGAAGGATCAGTAGAGGCAATATATAAAGGCAATTCCCTGTCTGTTTAATGATGTCTGCTTAACTCAGAGTGTGTGTCTGTGCCAGATCGATGTTCAGCCAAGTTAAGTTTGCCTGCAAAATGTGTAAGAACCCAGAAAAGGGTCTGGATGGAATTTCTGTCCACTAAACCGCACCGAAAGCCCTGTTAGATTGTATCTGGACTGCACTCACAGGACCCTTCTTAATCTGAGTGGAGAATTTTGTTCAGTGCTGGGAGTTGCTGAACTAAATGCAGTTGAACAACTTCCTTTTGACCCAGTATTTCATGAATTCTCACATGCCTTTCAGAAGTGTGTATCTCAAGTTGCCAATAGTCTTCTGCTGTTGACTGAACACACTGTCACTCAGAGAAACAGAGAGAAAACGTTTAATAAGCATTTCAAGAGTAAGGGGCACTTCTGTGGTAACAGGAAGGGATGTGTTTTCCCCCCTGCTTCTGTTGGGAAGGGGTGGCAAGGAGAAAAAGGTCTGTTTCTGTTGGGTGAACTCTGTCCTTAACTCACCTGCACTGTTAAAAAGGTTCTGTGGCTTTCCCAACAGCTCTCAGTCTCTGAGCCATCCACACAGATTGTAGAAAAGGCGTTATGGAAATAAAATGTGATTTTTGCCCTCTGCTCTACAGCTTCCCCCTCTCCACCAAACTATACATGCTCACCACTGAGAACAGAGGTATCCAGGAGTGGTGTGATGTGTATTTGAAATCCAGACATATTGAAGTGGTTTGAATTAAGCTGATGCAAATCTGATATGTTCTGTGCAGGAATGCATTGTTTTGCTGGAGCTCAGTGATGTGTGCACAGTGACCCACACACTGAGGAGAATGTTAATGTAATACAATGAATGTTTGGATGCTTTTTATATTTTGCTATGAAGTCAATAGCAAGCTACAGATCTTTGTCTCAGAAATATTTATGTGATTCTAAGAGGGGAAAAAGTGGACTCTTTTTTTCTTCTTATTTCAGAGAAAACTTAATTTTCCTAGCTTTTGCTAAGACACTCACCTGTTTCGTACCCTGGAAATGACATGCATATACATTTGACTTTTTTTTTCATTTAAGAGCCAGCTGAACCCAGGCAAACAGAGGTATCTTCAGGAGGTGAGTGTTTGTCTTCAGCTGTATCAACAAATACTTGAAAGTCATAAAATCACAGAATGCCTGGGTTGCAAAGGAGCACAGTGCTCATCCAGTTCCAACCCCCTGCTGTGTGCAGGTCACCAACCAGCAGCCCAGGCTGCCCAGAGCCACATCCAGCCTGGCCTTGAATGCCTGCAGGGATGGGGCATCCACAGCCTCCTTGGGCAGCCTGTTCCAGTGCCTCACCACCCTCTGTGGAAAAACTCCCTCCTAAAGTCATTTTGAACAAAGCTGCATCTTTTTAAAAAGACACGTCAATCTAAACAACAAAAAGAGGCATTTGTTGGTTCCCAGGACATCTGTTTTAATATTGTGCTGCATCACGTGGAAGATGCTCTGCAGCAAAAGTTATTATTCAGATAATTGTACAAAAGAGTTTTACGAATTGCTGTTTTTGGTGGGTGAGTCATGACTATATATAGGCTTAGAGGGATTGCTCACATCCTGAGTTATCTATCTGAGCATCTAATTATTCCACGCAGTCATTTTGACAATTTATGCAAATGAACGATTGCCATCATCAGGGAATTTGAATGCAGTATTGGCCTGGGTTTACTCTCAGGGTTTGTTGAGGGGAGTTGTGAAGCTCTGGAAGAAAAAGAAGTGTGGAGAGCAGTGCTGCCACATGGCCAGCAGCACTGGGGTGGACGTGGCTGTGCATCACTGCTTTGCATCTTAGAGCTCACAACTTGAGTTTGTTCTCTAGTCCTGCTTGGACACTCTGAAAGAGAGAGCTGCAAACTGCAGCACTTCTGTTCTTCTGTGTCCTTTCCTGGGGAGATGTCCTTTCTAATTTCCATCGCTCGTGGTTTCTGAAAGCTGAAACATCAAATGTCTTTGTGCTGCCAAAACGGTGTGGGATCACTGAAGCTGTTAGTTGGAGTGGGACAGTTCCTGAATCTTTAAAGGGGAGTCTTTTAAAGTGATTCTTTTGAAGAAATAGACAAATGTGTTTTTGAGTTTGTCATCCAAAGCTGCAGTCGGGTCCAGCTATCAGAGAAATGATGTTGAGGAAAGGTGTGTTGCTGCTGAAGTGCACACAGTCCCATCAGAACTAAGCTGGGAGGGATGAAGCATCATGTGCTGAGACAGCCTCGCTTTGCTGTGATGAATTACTCTAGCCCTGAACCTTGCAAACAGCTTCAGTAAAAAACCAATTTCCTTTCAACATCATACTCTCTGTTTATAAAAAGAACAAAATCAGGCTCCAGGACATACAGGCAGTGCTATAAAGACATGAGATTGCTTTGATTTACCTCCCAGCATCCCTGTGAACAAGAAGAGCAAAGATTTTCCAATGAAGTCTCTTGGAAGTGAAAAATATTTATGAAAAGTTGATGAATGCTTTAGCCAACAAGATCAGATTTCTCTCTTTTTTTTTTTTTTTTTTTAAACATCTAATAATGCCTTCCTGTGTGATGCTGTGCATTGGAGAAGAAAAATTAGCTAAGGTCAAAATTTATTTTGCATGGATTGAAATATAACAATGCAGAAATGGTCTGTGTGTGGTTGGGGAGAGCAGGGGTCTTACAGATGGAAATAAAGTCTGAGAAATGCCCAGTGCTGTGAAAACAAGCTTGTGCAATGAATGTTAACTTGTTAACCAGAAGGCATGACTTGAGCACAAGGGCGTGTGGTCAGATGTTGTTTGCTGGCTTTGGAAGACTTTCAGTTCATTCATTTGTTCACTGCATTTGTCCTTTTTCAACAGATGTTACAGAAACAGAAGAAAGTTGTCAAATAAAGCAAGAACCAGAGCCAACGTGGTAGAGCTCATCCCTGCTGCGGTGAGAGAACGTTGTGGTTCTTGGAGTTAGTACATGTGGAGGAGTAAGCCCTGGTCAAGGAATAATGCTTTCACAGTGCAGGGTGGGGAGGAGAGGGCGAAGATTGGATGCCAGAAGGTGCCAGTCCTTCACTTGACTTGGAATTGTTTTGTCTTAGTTCTCTTCTGTGTAGAATGCTTTCACTACCTTGCCAGAATACAACGTAAAGTGTACTGTGTTCAGATTTGTGAGGGAGTCATTCCAAGGGAGATCTGGGCTGTATCACAGCTTGTGGATAAAAATAGGTGATGGTAATTACGTACCTCAGAGGGAAATCATGTTTGTGAAGAGCTCTGACATGGTTGGTGAAAGAGCCCTCTGTCAGTGCAGCACAAACACTGACTGATGGAGAACATGATGTGGCCTAACTGATGTCATGCATCTGTTGTTGGTAGTTCTAACACTCACATGAAGGCTGTGTATGTATGAGCATCCCAGCTGATGGGCTTCACCTGGAGAATGTAGGTTTGTTCTCTTGCTGACTCTCTTCCACTTTCCTTGGGATATGAAACAAGCTTTGTGGGCACCCAGGCACAAATTAGCCCTGTGAAGCACTCCCAGCACATCTCAAGGCTCTGACAAAAGGATAAAAGTCACACAGAGAAGTGGCAGAACCCACTGCTTGGTGCATGTTACGATCTGTCAGCACCAGGGCTAAGCTATTGTGAGCTGCAGTCCTTTGGGAGCGAGGCTGGAGCCTCTTGCAGACAGCATTTGTGTAATTCTGTAACATCTGCTCCATCCCTGTGTGGCAGTGGCATGGTGCAGGCCTTGCTCCAGAGCTGCAGTGGTCCTTGTGTTCTTTGTAAAGGACTAGCTAAAGAATGTGTATTAAAGCAAATATTCCATCAAATTGATATAGGAAGCACTCGTGCACACATGTAATCCCACTGATGAAGAGCAGTGCTCACCTTCCATGTGGTCTTTAATTCTGGGCCTGAAGAACTCAAAGCAGCGCAGCCCACAAGTATTTGTAGCACGTCATAGATCAGCAGTGAAACTAACTCACTTTCATTTTACTTCTGTCTAGCCAGAAGCACCCAGAGCTGAGAAGAGCTTGCCAGGACTGTGCTGAGCTGTGTGATGTAACTATGAGAGAAGTACCTTCTGTACAAACCCTTTTGTACTTTGAGATAGAAATGTCTACTTTTTCAGCAGTTCTGTGAATTGACTTAATGTGAAGAATGACTGCAGGTTTGGAATGGCTGGTTTTGCTCTGGAATATATGATAAGGACTGAATTTGTTGCAGCAATACTGGGGAGATGATAAGGATTCAAACGAACGGGGACTTAACAGAGGCCATCTACATTTCCCAATGAAGCTGAATTCCACTGTGCCTGAATATATCTCAGCTTCTGTAATGAAGAAACAGTGCAAGTAGCTCAGTTTGTTAATTTCACTTTGGAGAAAACAGATCACTGATTTTTTTTGTGGTTCTTACTCCTTTCATGGCTGATTGGTCGATGGTATGTGTATATTTGCACTAATTTTTCCTACATCTGCCACAACTCATCTGTTTCTCATAAATAAAAGGTAAACTGGTTCACTTGACTGTTAGTATGCACTAATGAGATGGGCAGTATATCAGTTTGTGGACTAGGAACCCTTTTAAATTTAATCCTTTTATAGTTTGCTCCATTAATTGAAAGTAATAAGTGCATGTTTTATCAGAGTATCACGTGGGATTTGTATGATGGGTCTGCTCTGGCAGCCCTAATTTAGGCCAAACGGAGTGAGTTTTTCTCCTGCAGGCTGTGGGTAATGCCCTGCTGTTCATCCAGAGCTACCTACAGAATCCTGCATCACAAGCTGCTGTAAGCCCTCATGTCTCAGAACTTAAATCTCCCATAGTCCTGTTTATGCCCCACATCATGTGAGAGTCTCATGTATTCATTTCTTGAAGCTTCACAACCCGTGAGAGTTGTAAAATTCTGGCTCCAGGAGGTTGGGATGACTGCGTTATGCACAAATGCTCGACCTTATTCCCTCATTAAGAAATAAAGATATTTCTGATGGTTTTTTGTGACTGTCCATATATGTTCACATAGCAGTAACTCTGTAGGCAGCTAGAATATGCTACAGCGTAGATACTACAGTGAAGAACCGAGTTCCTGTTCCACCCTTTGGACAAGGAAAGCAGCTCTGAGTGGTGCATCTGCAAGGACAATTTTGAAGACCTGTGTGCAGTTGGCTGTGGTGTCTGTCCCGAGGAACATCGACAGGAGGAACTCTGCAGACAGGTTCCAAGCAGCACATGCTGTGGGTGTAAGGCAGGGAGAGGGCTGTAGCTCATGTGCTGGCACGATTGCTCCATGTAGGTCTAAGTGCTCCTGCTTTATGATGTCTGGAGGCATTGTAAGTATCTGGCTGTCATTGTGGTGGCAGTGGGGGCAGGGATAGCTCTGTGCTGAGCCGTTTTGAAAGTGCTGACAGCAGGTGATGGATGCAGTGCTGCCCTGTGTCAGCCCCACAGCAGTGAGCCCAATGGATTTTTTTACCTGGTGACTCAGTGATGTGGGCACTCTCCCAGCTCATAGCCATGACATATTTCACTTCAGTGGACCTCTGTAGATAAGTTGTAACAGAATGACAGCCAGTTTCACAATTGCTGCCAGACGTTTTTAGGGTGGGGAAATGAAGTTAACACAGCTTTTCATGCATTTTCAGCTTCCCTTTTTGAGAAAGCAGAAGGGAGGGCCATCCCTCCTTCACTATCATTGCCCTTGGGGCAGCACTCCTTGCCTTGTCTGCCCAGCAGGGCTCTGTGCTGCTCATATGGAGTTGGTGCTAACATGAGTTGAGCGGGGCATTATAATGAAGGAACTGTAAAAATAGTTCAGGCTGCTGCCTGGCGCGGATGTCCTGGAAGTGCATCGCACCCTGGGCATATGAGAGCTTGGAAAAGTGAAGTGAAAACTGATGATGGTGGTTTTACGGGAAATGCTGAAGGCTGGGATTGGGTCCATCCCTATGGCAGATCTCATTAGTGTTGGGGTGCACATCAGCAGTGCTCTGTCGATTCTTTCTGATGGCTCTTTTGATGGTCTCGGGCATTTTGAGTGATAAGCAGTAGGGATAAATTAAACTGTCAAAGTAATTGCACTGATATTTATACCTTCCAAATACCAATTTTATATTGAAAATGATCTATGTATATAGTAGGCAGCAGACTTTTAAGGTGTTGACCATGTATGAAAATCTGATTCATTTCTGAACTAGTAATACGTAAGGTGTTCCACTCTTTGGGCACTGAGGGATAATGCCTTAAAAAGCCTTGGCTGTACTGATAAATGAGGAAATAAATACAATTGTAACACCTTACCAGAGCTCTGAATGTTTTCTTTCTTCCAGCAGAGAATGCCTGGGGTTGATGAAGTGCCAGAGGAGCATCTGTCAGAACACAGCCTGTCCTGCTCCGTGAGCTGGTTCTGCTCTCCTTAAGAGCAGTTTGGTTACAGGCAGTGTAGGACACCCTCAGGTCGGCACCCCCATCTCACTGCAGCAGTGACTGGGTGTCATGGGAGGTCCAGCACAGTCCTTTGGTGCTGGCTGTGGGTGCAGTGCCATACAGAAGGAGGCGCTCCATTCTCCTGAGGAGCTTCACACATCCAGTGCTTCCCCTTCGGTGCCCTTCTTGACCATACAAACCCCATCAGCTGAAGCCGTGCTTCCCCTAGAAGAGGTGTGCAGTGCTGAGGAGCATTGCTGCTGCTGGCATTTGAAGCCAGTGGGAATTCTCAGCATCGCTCAGGCATCAGGTGCTGCCTTCAGGTGCCAGCTTTGTTTTCCATACACATGAATCCTCTGATGAACTCCATAAATCAGCTTTATGTCTCAGCTGGGTCGTTACTCTTCCAAGAATTTTCTTCTGAAATGACTTTTCTTCCTATCTAGGAATTGTGGGGCAATTAGTGGGAGCACTAATCAGTGCATCATACCGAGCAGCACGCTGAGTTATGCCTTGCATTGCATTATAGACTAACCTGGTGCCAGCAGTAAGACCTAAAACCTCCATTTCACTTCTCACATTACAGGAAGAAAAATGAGGAAATAGAAAGAAACATGTGCACTATTTCCAGCAATGCACTGTCTGTAACTCAGGTTTAAATTTAGTACAACCCTAATTAAGAAATGAGCTTTCATAAAAACGTTTCTGCATATATAACAGCAATCTGGCTATTAGCAGAATGCAAACAGCTCTAGGTGGATTTTTTTTAAATGTATGATTTGTTGCTCAATGTTCACTCACTTATAGGGAAGTCCCCACCTTAAAGTCAAAAAGAAACATTTGTTTGACCCATATGTGTTACCTCAGCAGCTGCAGCATCCCATGCCTGGGGTCGGGGGTAAAGCTGCTGGGTTTCATCTCTTCGATGCAGCCGGAGCAAACCCTGCCTGGCTCAGGGCCACCGGTGGAGGTGATGAGATCCTTGGTGGCAGCTTTTTGGGGATGCTGCAGGTGATGGGAAGAAAATGGTGATGCAAAGGCAGGGCCCAGCCTGTTTGCAACCTGTCCCCCCTGCTTCCCCAGGGGGATGGTGCCGCTGTCCCTGGGCTCAGGGGCAGGCTGGGTGCTTCCAGAAGGAGTGAGTACAGACTCCTGCTCCCATTGCCTTTGTCAATGCGCTTGTCCTGCCTGCAAAATGAGCACTGTAGCTCCTGTGCCATCCCAGGGCAGTGTCACCTGGCTGCTGGGGCTGGAGGCTGCGCTGTCTCCAGCGAGGGTTGGACTGGGGCTGGGCTGCAGCAGGAAATGCTGGTTCAATACAAGCCACAGAGGGTGAACAGTTACAGACGTGATTGCAGCACAGCTTCCGTTTTCCTGGGGCTTTTAACTGAAACAGTGCAAGGCGAAGGCAGACGGGAGCAGAGCACAGGGAGGCAGCAGCACAGAGTGGGAGCAGCTATGGGGGATGCCTTCATCCGGCACATCGAGCTGCTGGGCTATGAGAAGAGGTTCTTCCCCAGCCAACACTATGTAAGTGCACAGCCAGCAGTGGAGGGCAAAAGCCTTGCCAATGTATTTCTTGAGATAGCAGTGATGAAGCGTTTAAGAGCGTCCCTTTGTGGAGCTGGGGGTCATGGGAATGGCATGGGCTGGAAGCAGCCAGAGGATGAAACCCCACTGGGGTTTGGGGTCCCGGCCACGTGCTGAGCTGCAGCACTCTGCTCTGCCCCGCAGGTCTACATGTTCCTGGTGAAGTGGAATGACCTCTCTGAAAAGCTCATCTACCGCCGGTTCACCGAGATTTACATGTTCCATGTGAGCAGACCCAGGGAGACACCACCCCCCATCCAGGGTCGGGCAGGGAGGCAAAAGCAGACAGCAGGTTTGAGCTGGAACTGCCCCCAAATAAACCTGGCTCAAAGGAGGCTCTTGGGTCCCTATGTTTACATCTCCTTTGCTTCGGGAATGGGAGCCCGGTGTCCTCAGGGAGGTTTCTCCTGGTGTTAGGTTGCAGTCTGCAGCTGGGAGGGATGAGCTGTGGGTGTTGTGGAAGGGTCCCTGTGCTGTTCTCACAGCCCTGCTCGGCCCTGCTCCATAGAAAGCACTGAAGGAGATGTTCCCCATCGAGTCTGGAGACATCAATGCGGAGAACCGGATCATCCCACACTTACCAGGTAAGAGGCAGAAGCCTGGGGGCTGGACCAGAAATCACAGCCGCTTGGAAAATCGCCCCAAACTGCTCTGCCCCTGTGCAGATATTGGCTGCCATCTCTGTTCCTGCTTTTGGGGCTGGAAATCAAAACCCCAGCAGGGTCTGTCTGGTGCTGGGTGCCCTGGGGATGCATCCCAGAGCATCAGCTTCAGTCCTGGGTGGGTGTAAAGGAGAAGGTGTGCTGAGCAGCTGCAGCTGAACACAGCCCTCCTTTGGTGACACCATCCACAGGATGGCTTTGGTGCTTTTGTGATGATAGAGAAAGGTATAAGGGGAAGCAATGCAATGTATATTTAAGGAGAACGGTATAAACTGATGGCAAAGAGCTGACGCTTTGTACCTAACTAAGCAAGGTGCAGCTCAGGAAAAATCCCCCTTACATTTAATTTCCTTCCTCAAACAAGGCAGGGAGGGAGAAGTAGCTGTGGGCTCTGACTCCTCAAGGAAGCTCTCTGCAGTGCACAGCAGGATGGGTGTTTTTCTGCTTTCTGCTATTCCAAGCTGCCAGGAGTGTCCTCTTCTGAGCACGAGGCTGCCCAGCACAGCACGCTGCTGTGTTTGGAGAACTGAAAGCACTAGGAGTGGGACAGCTGTGGGGTGTCATTCACGTGTGTGCCCAGTGTGGGGTTCAGTGCTGTGCCATGGGTTGGAGCTGCAAGTGGGGTTTGCTGGGAAGGAGAGATGTCCGTGTGTCTCCATGGTCCTCTGAGCCAGTCCTGGTGCTCTGGAGGCAGCGAGCCTCATTACAGCTGGGCACGGCCTGAGCACAGCTGTGGGAGTTATTCTGTAACCAAAACAGGGTTCAATGGGGTTTTCCTAGGGCTTGTGCAAGGGCTGTGGGCTGCAGGGATGAGCTCAGCTGTGCAAGTTCTGCACTTGCTCACTGGCACCAAAGCCGCTCGTTTTCAGGTGCAGAGCAGCCTGCTCGAGCAAGATGTAAATCCATGGCTTTCTGTCTGCTTTTTCTGACTCCTTTCCCTTCTCCCCCAGCCCCCAAGTGGTTTGATGGGCAGCGCTCAACGCAGAGCAGGCAGGGCACGCTGGCTGAGTACTGCTACACGCTGGTCAACCTGCCCCACAAGATCTCCCGCTGCCTGCACGTGGTCAGCTTCTTCGAGGTCCGGCCCGATGACATGAACCCCGTCACAGACAGCCAGTGAGTGCAGCAGGGCCAGTTCTTCACCTCTGTGGTGCAACGCCAATTAATCACGCAATAATTAGCTCTTGGGACCTAGCTAATGCACCACTTTGCTCCATGTAGGATCAGGAAGCCCGAGGTGTTCCTCCTGCCCAAGGATGCAAAGAAAAACGCCAGCGGTGAGAGGCCTGGGGGGGCTGCATGGGGCTGCATCCTGCCACGGCAAAATGCACAGGGAGAGGGGCAGTGTGGGTGGATGGGGCTGAGCAGGGGCAGGCTGCCCCATGGCAGGGGCTGTGGCTCACAGCAGAGGGCAAAAGCAGCCCTGCTGCTGTGTGAAAACCTCATCCTGCGGGAAAAAGAGTCTGGGATGTAACTGTTGAGTCCTAGAAGGTGCTGAGGCTTTGCGTTAGGCTGTACTGGGGTTGCTTTTAATGTGGCTGAAGTAGGGTATTTCTGTGCGAGGAGGGAACGTCTCTCTTTTCTCCCACAGACATCACAGGCCCCATCGTCCTGCAGACGTACCGAGCCATCGCCGACTACGAGAAGAGCTCCAAGCCTGAGATGGCTCTAAAAGCTGGGGATGCCGTGGACGTCGTGGAGAAGAGTGAGACTGGTAGGTGTCCATGCTGCTGTGGGCCAGCCCTGTTCCTGGCCACCATCTCAGCAGGGGTGGGGACAGCCTTTGTGCCTTACACCCAAACACTGTGTCCCTATGGTGTCACTTACCACAATAAAGGTTGTGAGGGGCTGCTGATGGAAAGGCCCAGCGCCAAACTTGTCAGCGCTTCCCGATTCACATGGAGCCCTGTGACGGTCGGTTCTGGTCGGGGTGTGGGGTTGTGAGGCAATCCTAGAAAACCCTGCAGCCTCCTCATGTGCCTCAGCCTGGAACGGTTCCTGCCCAAGAGGAAGCAGCATGAAGTGGCCGGGCTCCCCAGTTACACCACCACAAAAACAAAGAACAGCCCCAGTGCCCTTTCGGATGTGTCATAGGGGATGTCATGGGAACTCCTGAACACGGGATGGGGAACACGGCTGCTGCTGGCCGCTCCTGCAGCCTCCACGCTGTCCCTGCTCTTGCCCACCCTGCTCTCCTTGCAGGTTGGTGGTTTTGCCAGTTAAAGAACAAGCGGGGCTGGGTGCCAGCTGCCTACCTGGAGCCGATGGATGGTCCTGATGAATCAGAGGAGCAGGAGCCCAACTATGCTGGTAAAACACTCAGAAAACCACAGCGTTCCCAAGAGCATCACCCCTCTGCAGGACAGTTCATTGCAAGGCAGGACCTCTGGGCACGGGGATAACGCTGTAGGAGCAGCACAGGCTTTCCATTGCACTGAGCTCCTGCACTCCCCTTATTGCCCTGCTGTCCCGCCTCCCTGTTGTGCCAAGCAGGAGGGGTCCTGCAGCTTCCTGCTCATTGCTATCAGGGCTTCGTCTTTGTGGTTTTCAAAACACTCTTGCCACTCTATCAGCACAGCACTTCCTTGTTCCTCATTTAATCACCCAAATTATAAACACGCTTTTCAGCCTAGATAAATGTCCTTTCACTATTTGCACTCACCAGCTTTTTCCTGCAGAGGTGCTGGGTGGACGTGGTGCAGCTATTGCACCAGCAGAGCTCAGCCCAGTCTTGGAGACCTGGAACACTCTGGGTTTGCCTAAAATTGCAGGTTGATGCTCTGGTGCTTCCTCTGCTCAGTGAAGGAGAGGCTGAGCCCCATTGCTGGGGGTGATGTCCCAGTTGTGTGTGTGCAGGTGAGCTGTACATGGTGCAGAAAAGCTACACGGCTGTGGAGGAGGACGAGCTGACACTCAAGGAGGGTGACACCATCGAGGTGATCCACAAGCTGCTTGATGGCTGGTGGGTCGTCAGGTGAGAAACACCACGAAAGCAGGCAATGGGATGGACCCGAGGTTCTCCACATCAGGGCCGTGACATCTGTGCATCATTTGGTGCTGCTGCACAATGCTTTCTCTTGCAGGACTTCTAGTAGCCTTGTGGCTTTGCTAAGTGCAACCACCAAGGAGGCAGCAGATGGAAAAAAGTGCATCTGTTATTTTTCCTGCCTCTGAGTATTCTGGCACAGTTTGTTTGGTGAATCCTCAGCTTTCATCCCAGCCTTAGCTCACTCTGTAGTTTTGGACTTTCCCAGGGGAATCCCAGCTGCATTTGTGCTCTGGAGAACAAGCAGCGTTGCTTTGTGTTGCAGGAATGATGAAACCACAGGCTATTACCCCTCCATGTACCTGCAGAAATCTGGGGAGGTGAACACTCCCGAGAAAAGTGGGCTGAGGAACCACAACATTCCTCCCCGGAGGTAGGAAATGAGCTGAGGGAGGGAGGGAGGGAAGAGGGTGAAAGCTCTTCTTCGAGAGGGTGAAATGAAACTTTTGGGTGTGTGGTGTCCCCTGTTCACCCTGGCAATGCAGAGAGAGGAGAAAGGTGAGAAGAGCAGAGAGAACAGGAGCAGATCCTGCAGGACTGCAGCAGAGCCAGCCCAGATCAGGCAGGCGCATTTCTCCTTGTCCTTCTGCAGAGTTTCTTTTCTGGGCTAATCTCGTTTAATTTTCAAATTAGATTTTTTTTTTCTTTTTTTTTTTTTTTTCCCCTAAGTGCATCCACTGAATCTTTGAGAAGCGGGGAGAGATTTGACTAATCAGGGCTGCCAAATGGCCTAATCTGATGGGAGGATTTGAGCTAATGGAAGGGATTTTATTTTGATTAAAAAGATAAAAAGCAATAATAGCTCATTAATTCTGATGCAATGACAATGGCTAAAAAGGGCAGAGCTTGCCTGGATCTTTTCTTCCCCCACAAGAAAACAAGGCAGCCTTCTATAAAATCTCTCAAAATCCGGCTCTGCTGCAGCATGGGTTGATGGTGAGGCAGTGTAAAATGGTACAAATCCGCTTATTTGAGTGCACTGATGCTTACTGATACCCTTGGGGAGGACAGTGACCTGCCCCTGTGGCACTGCTGATGGCAGCGCACAGCAGAAGCAGGTGGGAACTGGCTGCTTACCAGGAATGGCCACAGCATGAATTCGGGCTCACAGCACTCCCACTGTGGTGAGGAAGAGCTTGGCTACAAAATGGGGCACGCGCTGAAACTAGGCAGGGGCTGAAGGCAAAGGACTGCAGGTGCCTGCAGCAGAGCAGGATGGTGCCGTGGGTGGTGGAAGCTGCCACTCTCATCCTGGTCGTGACAACAAAGCAATGGTTCTGTCTGCCTGCCTGGGGATTGCCCTGCATGCTGGGGCTTTCCCACAGCAGTGTGGCTCTGCATAGCTCAGAGCTCAGTCTTTCACTTCTCTCTGTGGTGTCTGCTGCGGGCACAGCATTGAGCAGACAGCTGCACAGGCACCTGTCCCAGGCTCTGCCCCCAGATCCCATACAGGGAAGCTCAGTGCTGCAGCCAGCATAGATACCATATCCATCCATCCACCCACCTGCAAGCAACGTTGTACATCTCTTCCAGGAGTTTCTTGAATTCTGGGGAAAACCTCGTGCCTCTCCTGCCCTTTTCGGCATTGTGTCTGATCTGCCTTGCCATCCCCACCTTCACTTTCCAGGCTTCAGGTTTCACCATCAGCACATGCTTCCAAAGCTTTGCTTCCTAACAGCAGTTCACCCCCAGGAGCTGGCAGTCACCTGCTGCCTTCTGTCAAGTGGAAATGAAAAGTGGGTAGGGGTGTTCAGGCAAGGTAGAGCAGGAAGCACAGTGTACAGAAGCAGGGCTGGGGATTCGAGGAGGGAAACTGTGTGAGTGAGAGCTGTGGTTATGGAAACGGAACATTTAATTTCTGACTTGCTGCAGATCCACCATCCGCAATGCAAAGAGTATCCACAACAAGGGACGGAAGCAGATCAGCCAGGAAACCTACAGGAGGAACAGCAAGAAGTACATGCAGAACCGGAGGAACATGAGGGGCAATTTGCAGAACAAGGACATAATCTGTAAGTCTCAGCAGGGTCCTTGACCTAGACATGGACTGAAGTCCTGCAGGACTGCTATTCTATGATTTTATGACATGGTTCATGCTCTCCAACACTGGTTGCTGGCAGCGTGGCATAAACAAATAGACTTGAGAATCTCTGTACCACTCTGAAAGATGTAGGGGGGAGGAGGAAGCAAGTCTTCTTTTCTCTCAAACCCTTTGCACTTTGTGGCCCCAGGCATGGGCTGCCCTTATAGGGCAGCGTGGCCTCCAGCTCTGCCCTTTCACAGGAAGACCTGGAGGAGCACATGGAGGTGTGGGGTTGTGCAGAGCTCTGACCCATCTCTACGTGTGTTTCATCCACAGCTGAGAAAAATGAGCAAGAAGAGAACAAGTCAAAGGCTCAGCCTGCGGTTCCTCCCCGGCCCAGCAAAGACCTCATCATGAACCGCTGCACAGAGAGTACCAGGAGGAAGATCATGTGAGGCTCTCAGCCTCCAAACCCTGCGAGCAGATGCTTTATCTCTTGTGCAGAGGGGGCACCGAGCCAGGCTGAGGGTCTGCGTGCCTCCCAGAGCAGCTGTGAGCCCAAGCTCAGTGTTAACCCCCCAGCACCAAGGTGCCCCAAGGAGCAGTGTGAGCACTTCCACCAGCACCTCTGGGCTGAGCCTTCCCACAGCCCAGGTTTCTCATCACTAGCAGGTTCGCTTTTATCCCTTATTTGTATTCTGAATGATTTTTTTCTTCTGGTTTTTAACAGTTACCAGCATTGCGCTGAGAGTGCAGCCAGGGCTTCAATCACTGTGAGAAAACCCTAAATAACGTGTACAAAAAGCAGCGTAGCATAAAGAGACACTTTATACGTGTATTTCAACGCTTTCACGCTGTGTGTGGACAACTGATCAATAAACAAGATATCTATGCTGAACCAATTTGGTTAAATAGTGAAAGCTCTCTGGTGAAAGCTTTCTTTGCTCCCTCTAGTGGGATACTGGGGCTGGAGGTGCAGGTGTGAGGAGTGAGCTGAGCCTCGGGCGGCCATGAGGTGAAGCGGCCATGAGGTGAAGTTGCTTGAGGGGAAGCGGCCATGAGGTGAGGAGGCCTTGAAGTGAGGTGGCCATGAGGAGGCGGCTATGATGTGAGGAGGCCATGAGGCTAAGCTGCTCCAGATGGTGGTGGGGTGTGAGATGGGGGCAGGGTATCTCAAAGGGCTGCAGGGCTCCGCATGGCCGTTCCTGCCCCTTCGCAGCCTGAGTGCTGCCACGTCAGGTGGCCCTTGGCCGTCACAGAGCGACCCAGCATGGTGGGGGATGGCACTGCCATACAGCGGGGAGCAGAACACGAGGGTTATGTGAAGTGACACCGCAGCCGGCCCTGCTGCGGCGACGCCGGCAGAGTTTGGGCCAAGTTCTGGCTTTGGGTTTAGGTTGGGGTCTCTGTTTGAGCGGGGCCCGCCCTCTGAGATGGCCGGCATTGCCGCTTTAAGACGAGGGGAGCGGAAGGAGCGCTCTGTACGGCACGTGCGCACAGCGCCCGGCGGCGCAGGTGAGAGGTCGCCAAGATGGCGGCGCTGGCGGTGAGGCGGGCGCCGAGAGCAGCGGGGTTTTCGCCAGTTCCGTGCCGCGGCCTGGCCAAACCCGCGGGGCCGCCGAGCACCAGGCAGCTGCGGGAAGCCGATGAGGCCGCCCCGATCTTCCAGTACGTGGGGAAGGCGGCTAAGCGGAAGGATCGGGTTTTCGTGTGGGGTTTCTCCTACTCGGGCGCTCTGGGCGTGCCCAGCTTCGTGAAGCCGGACGCGGGCTGGAAGAAGCCGCGGCGGATCCAAGCGACGCCTTACCGACTGGAAACGGAGGAGAAGGTGGGCGGGGAGCCGGGGAGCTGGAGACTGGGAAGCTCCGTGTGAACGCGTCGTTCGCTGTGAGGGTGTCGGAGATGGAGAGGCTTCGGGCTCCTCCGGGGGGATTTAGAACCACGCAGACGCTGTCGTGCGCCTCCTGCTGTAGGAACCGCTTTGTCAATGCGTTGGGTTTGTGTTGTGAGGAGGACGTGGGAGCGGGTGAGGAGGGGAGCGGCAGAGCTGTGAGGGGTCTGGAGCACAGGTGTGATGGCTGGGCTGGGTCAGGGTGGAGCAGGGAGCAGTGAGGTGTTCTCTGAGCTTCCTCAAGTGCCTGGAAGGAGGTGTGAGATGGGGGTCGGACACCCGGGTAACTGCGAGAGGATGAGAGGTGATGGCTTTAAGTGGTGCCGAGGGAGGTTCAGCTTGGAGATCAGGAAATGTTTGTTCTCTGAAAGAGTGGCACAGCTGCACGGGGCGGTGGTGGAGTCACCGTCCCTGGAGGTGTTGCAGAGCTGCGGGGTTGTGGCACTGAGGGATGCGGGGTTGGTTTGGTGGTTGGACTTGGTGATCTCAATGGTCTTTTCCAACCTTAACAATTCTGTGATTCATTTTTCTACGCTTATTACTGAATGCTACTTTTTGTTTGTCTTCAAAGATAACCTCTGCTGCCTGTGGTTATGGATTCACGTTGCTGTCTTCTAACACCACTGACATCACCAAAGTGTGGGGCATGGGCCTGAACAAGGACTCCCAGCTTGGATTTCAGAGAAGCATAAGAGACAGAAGTAAGGATTGAGGTGTCGTAAGGCCTTACAGGGCAGCGCTGTGGGGTGCACACAATGAGGGAAACTTGAGATGAGAAGGTGTAGAAAATTTGCTGGAGGTTTTGATGCAGATCATAGGGCCATACAAACATGTTTACATGTTTTTTTGGTTTTTGAACTTAGCTGTGTTTTTTCATGGTTTGTAAGTAGGTATGGAAGCCATCCATCTTTTCTAGGCGCTGTTCCTATATTCTTGCCTAAAAGATAACTAAAATGGAAGCACCTTTTTGTTGAGTCTACAGATAATATGATGGACCAGTTATTAAAATGATTTTGGCAAGATGGTTTGCTCCCTTCTGTTGCCTTTGCATCTGTAAAGTAATTTCCTTTCACATGGAGATTTTTTGACAATGTCAGTGTTGGCTTTTTGTGACACTGTTGATTTATTTTATTTTCATACAAAATTGAATTTTGAAAGGAAAATGCATTATTCAAACATTTGGTCTTATACCAAACTCTCAAACACATGAAGATTATTATCTCTGTGAGAAAGCTGTCACTTTCCACCTAAACCAGATATCAAAAACCATGAGCTTCCTTTCCTTAAAAGGTATTTGTTTGAAAATATTCTTTAAACAGTTAGGAAAAAACGCATTATAACCAGTTTTTCCTCTTCATAAACTGTAAGAGCATAATTCATCAAGGTATGACATGTCTGTTATAGGCAAGAAATTAAACTTAATGGCAAACCAACAGAAAATAACTGCTGTTGTGGAGAATGCTGAAGTCTGTGCACTTAAACAGCAGCAGGAAAATGACAGCAGCCTCCACTCAGTTTTGCTTTTTAAGGTTTCAGCTCTTGCTCTGCCTTATTTCTGTAACTGTTCAAGTCTCAGAAGTGTCCTCTTGTCTTTAGTTTTTTTTTTTTTATTTCATGCTGATTTTTCTTTTTGCTAAAGAGTCCAGAAAAAGGTTAAATAGTTCTGCAGTTCAAGCCCTTCTAAGTAAGGGAGTGCACACTGTTTTGTGGGAGCTGTTGAAAGTGATGTGCAGATCAGTGAGGTTGCTTCTGTTCCACATTTAACTTTCCACAGACAAGTTTTCTGTTGGCTAGGCTGCTTGTTCCTTGGTTTTGCAGCCTAGCTTTGATAGCTGCTAATTCTAATGCTGTGTCCCCACAGAGCTGTTTCACAGGGAACCTAAACCTTCTGGTTTCCAGATGGCTGTATGTCGTGCTGTAGAATCAGCTGTTTCTAAGCTAAACTTACATTTTTATCTTTGCCCTATCTGCCTTAGCCACCTTGTTTGTTTTCCTCTCACGTCCTTCAGATACCATCAGTGATGATAGTGAGTTCATTACCACAGATCCCAGTAGGCTGAACTGGAAGGAACAGAGAGAAAAAGGGGTTTTGTTTTGTGACATCCCTGTCTCTTTAGACAGATAGACTTAGACCATAGACTTTAGACCTGACTTAGAGCAGGTGTAGGTGTTCTTCTTCTAACTGAGCAGTGAGAGCTAGTTAAAATGCTGCTACATGTGAGCAGAATACTGTATTGAGTCTTCTGGAATTTGCTTTCACCTGTTATAGTCTTTGATATCACAGCTTTTTTATCTCCCCTTAACCTTTTGCCTAGCAGTTGCTATGTTCTGCTGTTCATTTTTTTTCCCCAGTTGCCTGTAACTGATTACACATTCTTCAAGTTACTAAATCTTTTTTTAATACAGCCTGTCACTTTCCTTCTTGAACCTTAGATCTCTCATCCCTTATGGAGCTGTGCTTGCTATTGTTTTTTGCGTGCCAATTTCTGAAAGGGCCTTTAAGCTATTGTTCTTTAAATATGAAGCCCTAAGATTTTCTGTTTGCCTTTCATGCTGTCTTTTTGTGGTGTCTGCTATTGTACCTTGTTTGCAGTATCCCCATTTGTACAGAGTGCTTTAGTTTGAGCTCGGTGTTAGGCTTTCTAGTGATCCAAACGTACTCAACAAAATGATTGAGTGTGTGGCTGAAAGCCTCAGTTTCCCAGTTCTGGCCTCCTGGTGCTTTATTAACTTTCACTGTCCATGTATGGTGGATTTTTGGCTAGGCAGTGATTCTTCAGGATGGCTTCAGCCATCCCTATTTCTTTTAATCTTTTTCTCCCATTGATGAATACCACCCCCCTTTTTACTTTGATTAGCATCCTAGCTTTCAAAAATAAGTTTCCTTTTGTGTTGACTAGGAATCTGTTTGTGTATGTACAGTATAGTCAACAAATATATGATGAATTTCCTTTATAGAATCAACTGACTTCTTTATTTCTCTCTCTTCCTTAAGCCAAAGGCTATGAATATGTCTTAGAACCATCTCCAATCCCATTACCTCTGGAGAAGCCACAGAAGACTCGAGTCCTGCAGGTGTCCTGTGGCAGAGCTCATTCCCTGATCCTGACAGACAGCGAAGGAGGTACGGTGTTGCTCATGCTGGTAACAAGGGACTGACTGTGCTTTCACTGAAGACTTGAAAAAGATTGTCTGATGTCCTCTAGAACTAGATCCCAGAAGCACTGCCTGCACTGTCAGTGTGATGCAGGTCTTTGTGGGATTGCTCCCAGGAAGCAGAGGCCTGAGCTGATAATCATGCTGTGCTCTGCATGCTGTTTGGCTGAAGCTGTAAATGTGCTGGATGCTTTTTGACTGCAAGTATTGCAAAATACGGTTTGTTTATCTAGCCTCAGGCCTCCTTTAAGTGCAGGCTGTTTGTCTTGTTTGGGCAGATATGTTTTTGAATTCATTTTTGCATAGCTATGCCAATAGTTCTGTGTTACTTTCCCTGTGGAGCCCCAGTGCTGCATGTATAAAAGCAGTGAATGAGTCGGGCTCTGTGCAGAAGGTCTGCTGTGTGAATTGGCGTTCTGCCTCCGTGCTGACTCTCTGGAGCAGTGGCTTCAGTGCTGCTGATTGCCAGTGAGCTGCATGGTGGATGTGACACTCCTGTGGGAGCACTGATCTGTTCCTGAGTCTCCTTGGCAACGGCAGGCTGGGCTGTGCAATTACTGAAGGACAGCCAATGGGCTCCAGGTACTGCTGCAGCAACGCTCCTGGTTATTGTTGGCTGAAATGGATTCAGTCACTTGACTTTAAGAGGATTTGGCTGGGAGGAAGCTTCTGCCCAGTTTTCAAGTGCTGTGTTTAAACTTTCATACTGAGGGCTTTACTAATATATCTTATGTACCTACAAAGAAGCTTTTGTGAGGTTGGGCAGCAACAAAACTGCTGTGTTTTATCATTGTTTTTCAGTCTTCACCATGGGAAACAATTCTTATGGACAGTGCGGTCGGAAAGTTGTTGAAGATGAAGTTTACAGGTGAGAATCCAAATGATTGGAACTTTGTTAACCTTAAAAGCATTGTTGCATGAAAAGAACCTTTCAGGAAAGCTTGTAGGTGGTATAAGGATACTGTTCTTAATCTTGAGCAGGCTTTTATGCTGCAGGCATCATGCAAAAAGGGCCTGACTGTAAAGCCAGGCTGGACACGAGCATTCTTCTTACCACGTTCATAAAACAGGAAAAAAAAAAGTCAATATCTGACAATTTTCACAGGACACAGGGAGGAACAGCAGCCTTCATAAATAGCCTGAGGTGATCTGTATCAGTAGTTTTTCCTTCAGCCTTTCAGAGGGGATGTGTAAGTGGCTCTTCTGAGGGGGGGGGGAGGTCTTAGAAATGCCATTTCATCACAGAAGAGTCATCCTTTTGTTGGACCTCTGTGCTGTGACTGCCTTTGAGGCTGGACTCATTTCCTTGACGGTGTGTTTATGGGCCACAAAATGCATTCTCAAAATACTTACAAGAGAGTAGTGATCTAAGTGGGAATGTGTTGGAAGTTACTGATTCCATCACTGGGCTTGGAAGAGGTCTTGCAGATTGCTGTGTGATCCATGAGACTTGGCCTGTGGAGCTTTAAGGCAATAGCTGTAATTTAGCTAGCTGCTCTTCACCTTGATACTGGAAGTGTTCAGAGGTATTACAGTACAATCAAGGTACTGTTCAGAATTCCTGTTTTTATGAAAGAGTGAAATGAATGCTAACACTGCTGTTTGTGCTCTGGGATCTAATTTCAATTAGTCTGTAGGTAAGCATAGTGTTTATGCAGGTGCTGCAGTATTATCTACTGTCAGTGTTCTTTCCAGGCTAGGGAATGTGTCTGAGGACTTCCACCCCCAGTTCCCATTAAAGGTTATATTTTAAAAGCATCTGTTCTTCTCTCTAGGAGAAGAGAATGCAAAATCAGTTCACTTTTTTGTTCAGTGGAACTGTGCTTTCTGATCCTATAAGAGCATGAAAGACTCTCTTCTTCAAACAGCAAAGTGACCTTTGGGTAAAGGGAGGTCTGCCTTCACATTCTTCAGTTGCAGTCCTCTGAAATGCTCTCTTTGCCTTTTATCTTCTCGGTTGCTATTTGATGGTATCCAGTGAAAGCCATTTAATTCATCAACTGAATGATTTTGACAGCAGAGTTGTCCAGGTAAGAGGATCTTCTGAATCTAAATCTGAAGGTGGGTGGGAAACTGGCTGAGTGACTAAGCCCAGAGCATGGTGATCAGTGGTGTGAAGTCTGGCTGGAGGCCATCATCTGGTGGTCTGTCCTGGGCTCAGTGCTGGGTCCAGTCCTATGAAACACCTTCATTAATTCCATTGGAGTCCTGCTCGCAGGGGAGCTGCTTTATTTCAAATTTTGTCTTTTTTATTTCAAAAGTGAACTGTGGGGCCTGCTGAGGGTTTGCACAAGGCTGTTTGTAATGCTCGTTCCTCACACAGCTGCAGCATTTCCAGGCACAGGGGCAGTTCAGCAGTAGTAGGCTGTGCTGCCACAGTAGTATTTTGTGTATAGGTGTTGCTTCTGGCTTGTGCAGCATCCTCAAAGGCAAGGATGATGTATTTGTCAGCAGTCAGAGAGAACATTGCACGTCCTAATTGTGCTTAGAGGTAGGCTTTTCTAAGGTTTTTTTCTCAGGGGAATTGAGTCATTGGTACCTGTTTGTACTTTTGCAGCATCTGCTTGCTTAAAATTTCTGGTACTCAATCTCTTAAATTGTGAGTTGATGTTTGGCAAAGTTTTAGGCTCTATTTTTGAAGAGCTTGACTTTAATTTGTGCCAAACCTGTGGCAGATACGATTGCTGGTTCAGTGTAAACCTAGATTTGAGAACAGCTGTGTTCCTGGAGCATGTGCATGGCAAGGGATCAGTAGCACTTTGTAACTGGCATTGAGAGCTGTGTGGTAGCATTCTGAGAAGGGAAATCTCTTATTTATTCTTTACTGTTATTATGTTGCACTGCTGAATCTGGCTTTCTGTTAACTAAGCCTTGTTCTGGATCTCAAAACAACTGCAGCATGACTTCCCACAAAGAAAGCTGTGCTGTTTCTTGTGTTGTATCATGCTGTTTGTAGCCTGTAGAGCACTTTCATTTGCAGAGAAAGGTCAAAATCTGAGCTGATGGGCGCTGTAGAGGTTCATTGCTCAATTTGTCTGCCAGTAATGTTTCAGTGAATCAGTTCTGAACACATGACCTTTCCTGACCAGGTCTGGCTTTCTGTTTGTGTGCAGGTTGTGTGTGGGCAGGACCACAGTCTGTTTAGAACCAAGAAAGGCGCTGTCTTTGCGTGCGGTTGGGGAGCTGATGGGCAAACAGGTAGGAGCTCAGCTTGCTATATTCATCCATTCACTAAAATGCAAGCTCTTAATTCAGAGCTTAATTTGTCTTGCATGTATGGATGGAAGGGGGCTGGTGTGTTTCCAGCTGTGTGCAGATGTTCTCAGTACTCTTATGTAGCCACAGAGACACAGCAGTTCAGTTCATTTTCCAGATACCGTGCTGTCAGTCCCAGCATGCAGTCTGAGGAGGATGTGTTTGCTGCTTGAAGCTGGAGGGGAGGTTATCTGGCAGTGGCATGTGAAAGTTAGCTCCCTGCTTCCATGCAGACTTTCTTTGCTTCACGATTCTCATTTCGGGGTCTTTTGCTTTGGACTAACAGAGATCTTTGGCTGCAGCTGCTGTCTTAGCATGGGATCTTTGGCCAGGTCCTTCTTCTGGTGGCTCTTGCTGGCAAAGGACTTTCTCTGAGCCCTTCCTGCTGTTTAGTCCTTCTGCTGCTCCTGAAGCTGGGTTCTTTCTGCAGTTCTGTCACGCAGGCATACTATCTCCTTCTATGATCTAGTGACCCATCTGGTGGATGAAGGAAAGGCTGTTGATTTGGTCTACCTAGACTTCAGCAAAGCCTTTGACACTGTCTCCCACAGCATTCTCCTACAGAAGCTGGCAGCCAGAGGCTTGGATGGGTACACTCTTGGCTGGGTAAGGAGCTGGCTGGAGGGCCGGGCACAGAGAGTGGTGGTGAATGGAGTCAAATCCAGCTGGCGACCGGTCGTGAGTGGTGTTCCCCAGGGGTCGGTGCTGGGGCCTGTCCTCTTCAATATCTTTATTGATGACCTCGATGAGGGCATCGAGTGCACCCTCAGTAAATTCGCAGATGACACCAAATTGGCTGGAAGTGTGGATCTGCCTGAGGGTAGCGAGGCCACACAGAGGGACCTGGACAGGCTGGAGAGCTGGGCTGGAGCCAATGGGATGAGTTTCAACAAGGCCAAATGCCGGGTCCTGCACTTCGGCCACAACAACCCCAGGCGACGCTGCAGGCTTGGGGCGGTGTGGCTGGAGGACTGCGTAGAGGAAATGGACCTGGGGGTATTGATTGATGCTCGGCTGAACATGAGCCGACAGTGTGCCCAGGTGGCCAAGAAGGCCAATGGCATCCTGGCTTGCATCAGAAACAGTGTTGCAAGCAGGAGCAGAGAGGTGATTGTTCCCCTATATTCAGCACTTGTGAGGCTGCACCTCGAGTACTGTGTCCAGTTTTGGGCCCCTCACTGCAAGAAAGATATTGAGGCCCTGGAACGTGTTCAAAGAAGGGCAACAAAGCTGGTGAGGGGTCTGGAACACAGGCCATATGAGGAGAGGCTGAAGGAGCTGGGAATGTTCAGCCTGGAGAAGAGGAGGCTCAGGGGAGACCTTATTGCTCTCTATAACTTCCTGAAGGGAGGTTGTAGTGAGCTGGGGGTCGGCCTCTTCTCTCGTGTCATTAGTGATAGGACCAGGGGGAATGGTTTCAAGCTACGGCAGGGGAGATTCAGGCTGGACATGAGGAAGTATTACTTTTCAGAAAGGGTGGTCAGGCACTGGAATGGACTGCCCAGGGAGGTGGTGGAATCACCGAGCCTGGGGGTGTTCAAGGAAAGACTGGATGTTGTGTTGAGGGACATGGTTTAGTGGGAGCTATTGGGGGTAGGTGGATGGTTGGACTGGGTGATCTTTTAGGTCTTCTCCAACCTTGGTGATTCTATGATTCTATGTGGTCTGTCTGCATTCTGGTCTCCTGTCCAAGCAGCTGTCACATCATCTGCTGGCTTCCCAGCATTTTTTGCCACTTCTCCTGCTGTTGTCCAAAATGATTGCAGTGTATGCTGTCACTCCTGGCTGTCTTTGCAGAAGGCACAGTGCTGTGGGACTTTGCCTCCATCAGGATATCTGCTTGGCTTGTTCAGTGCTCTCAAACTCTTCAGTCCATGCAGACAAGAGAGATGAGGGCCTAGGCTGTGTCCTGTGTATGGCTGTATAAAGTTGTTCTGTATTTCAGAGAGAGAAGCTTTGGTTAGTGGAGCTGGTGTTTGTGGCTGCTTGTCCATTGAAGTGTGTTTGGTGTAGGAATTAAAGAATGGCTGGAAAAATATTCTTAATCATCTTGCTCTTTTTTTTTTTCCCCTTTCAGGTCTTGGACACTACAATATCACTAGTGTTCCAACTAAGCTAGGTGGTGACATTGCTGGAGTGAACATTATCCAAGTCTCTTCCTATGGGGACTGTTGTCTGGCTGTTTCAGATGAGGGAGACCTCTTTGGTTGGGGAAATTCAGAATACTTGCAGTTGGCATCTGTCACAGAAACCACACAGGTCAGTTGGCCTGGGGGCCTTGTTTTCACATGTTTCTGTTAGGCTGCAGTTAAAAATTAAGTGCTTCTCTCAGCTCTTTTTTTGACAGCAGTATAAATCAATATAAACTAACACCACTAGCAAGCTGATTTTCCCAATGGTTTACGAAACCAGTGTGTCTGAAATGGTTGTATAGCTTTAGGGCAGCATGTTTCCCAGCTGTTGATAGGCAGAGGTTTGGGTTACCTCATCCCAGTTTGTTTGTCTGTTATGGGGTAGAGCACACTGTGTTCTTTTCCTCAGCCCATTGCTTTTGCACCCAATGAGATGCAGCTTAGTGTTTGTGCTGGATGCTTTAATGAGGCAATCTTAGGATCTGTAGAAAGAAATAAAGATGGGGGGTGGGGGGAGTATATGGTTTTAATAACTTTTAAAATCAAGGTGTTGTTAATAGATATGTATTATACAGCAGGGAAATTAGGTTCTTTAATTATGCAGTTCATAATGTTGAACTCTGTGCCATGGGCCTGGATTTTTACACCAGCTCCCTTAGTAAGTTTAGAGTTGGCCCTAAACAAGTCCCAGGTTTTTGCACATAGAAGCTTGTTGGAGCAAACTTCTGTGGGTAAAGAATATAGTGCTGACTTCACACAAGTGTTGTAGCAGTGATGTAATTAGACAGATGGTCTCCTCTTAGAGTTAGTGTAGAAACAGAGTCAGGGAATTCATTCATACTCTGCTATTCCTGGCAGAAAGCTAAGAGCAAGCAGTCATGTTAGGGTGGCCCTAGTGAAATATGTCACTTTGTTTCTTATGCTACTCCTTGTCTGTCATTAATGTAGGGCTAATTACTGAGGCTTGGGAGGCCTGAAGACAATGACTATTAGAAGTAGTGTAGTGGCTGCCTGACTGGGTGCTTATGGCTGAGGTAGCTGAATGGCACCTTTGCTAAAGCTGGACTTCTACTTATCACATAGGTAATGTGCAAATTACAGAACAGCAGGTACTGCCTGTAACTAAAACTATAGAAAGCATTAAAAATTGAGGTGTTTCCCAGTTTAGTACCTTGTCTGAAAGAACTCTTGCAACCTCATGCAGGTGAACGTTCCCAGACATTTGCCTTTCAAGATTGGGAAGATAAAGGAGGCTGCGTGTGGAGGTACTGGCAACATTGTGCTAACTGGTGAGTTGATTTTTACAGCCATCCTCTTTAATGCAAGGCCATGCAGTGGGTGGGTTATAACATACTGAAGCCAGCTTCTTGTTCTCTAGAAGCAGGGAGTTTCTGTCAGTATGAGAAAAGCTTGGATGATGAGAACACTATGATTTAAGAGTGAACTAGAGATCCTTTCTGATCCCTTGTTTTCTGATCATATGGGTGGCCTATAATGAAGGTGGATATAGGAAAGAAGTAAGGCAACACTTGAGAAGGAGGAGCAGGCCTTTATAAGTCAGACTTATAAATAAATCTTGATAAAGCAGACTAGAAAGCAGAGAGTTCTGAAAATTCTTGCTGATGTTCTTGGGATTGCCAGCAGTGTGAGGAGCACAGCTTGAAGAAAGATCCTGAATAAAGGAGCAAGGGAAAGGGTTGCACTGCTTTGAGGAAGGATTTTCTTGATGAAGACATTCCCACTTACAGTGCAGTTACTGTGAAGACTTTTGAGCTTCTAGCATGAAGGAAGCAAAGCTGGCAGTCATAGCATCTTATTCTGTCTTACGCTGTCCAGCTGCTGCCTTTTAAGAGAGAATGGCAGGCAGGGCAGCTAGCCTGCCTCAAAGGTTTGGCTGTGCCTCAAAGGAATAAGCAGTGATAATAAAATATTCAGTCTCTAGCTGAAGGATTTTATCCAGCCTGCACTGTGTTGGCGTTTTTCCCCCATAAAAGTTTTGCCTGTGAAGCTTGATGGGCCTACACAGCTTAGGGAAAAAAAATAAAGGGAATGTATTGTTTATTACTTCTGAATATTCAAAAGGTGTTTGACCTCTCTGGGAGAAAGGAGGATATATCCCTTTGGATCTGATTAACTCTTGGTCATGGCATGAATTTCACAAGCACAGACTTTATTACAGAGTGTCTTCTTACTGTAATGCAGAAGAAGGAAGTGTTTTTGTCTGGGGATACGGAATTCTTGGGAAAGGACCAAACCTAACTGAAACAGCAGTGCCAGAGATGATCCCCCCCAGCCTTTTTGGCTGGTCAGACTTCAGTCCTGATGTCCGTGTTGCTCGTGTTCGCTGTGGGCTCAGCCACTTTGCAGCACTTACAAGTAAGTTTCTAGTCCTGTTGTCATGAAGAAGTCGTATGGCCGTGCTATTCTCAGCTTAACTAACAGACAAAACCACCTTTCTTTAAGCTTAAACCACGCTGTAATGCAGCAGGAGCGGCAGCATGTTTGCAGGAGTCAGCGTGATCTCTGATCATAGGTGCTGCTATGATAAAACCTGTTTCAGTGTGAACATGTCTGTTACTTACTTGTCACTTCTGAAATGAACTGTAAGTTCTAGAAAGTGTTATTCTTCTAGTAAAAGAAGATAATCAATCTTTTTCAAACAGTAAAGCCAGGCAGGTTTTTTACTTTCTCATACAGAATAAATCAATTACACTTCAGAAGAAAAAAGAATTCCAGTGATAGATGGACAAGCTAACACTGAGAGTTTGAATGTCAGGATTTCTTGCATCTTCTGACCAATTCCATCAGCAGCCTGAGGTGGGAAGAGTTAGTATGCTAGGATGTGTTACCATGATATGTATGCATGTGTTGACACCAGCCTTAAAAAGCAGCTTTGGATGTGAAGGTCACTTCAAAATGATCAGCAGAGGGCAGCAGCACAGGAAACCCGTGTGCTTGCTGAGCAAAAACCCTGCTTTGCTAATGAGGAGTGCTCAGTCCTGACTGCTTGTCAGTGCTGGGGAAGTGATGTGCCTGTATCTGGTCTCCCCTGTTATCCAGAAGGTGTTACAAACTGCAGCCTGCCTAAACTGGACTTGTTTTGGTTGTCTCTTCTTTGGAGCTGATCTGCATGCTTCAGTATGTCAGGAGGATTGAAAAATGGTCACTTCCTGACACAGCTGAATGTGATTTTTGTTTTTCCTCAGTTACCAGTAGAAGTCTCTCCTGTTGGGCAGTAAGCACTGTCCAGGTGTTGGACTGGGTTGGGTTTCACTGCCTTGTTTACCCCACAAGGGCTGCTGCCTGCACTTGTGCAAGGCCTGTGACCTGGGCTCACACCACATCCTTATCTCTAAATTGGAGAGAGATGTATTGGAAGGCTGAACTACTCAGTGGATAAATAATGGGTTGGAGGGTTGTGGTCAACAGCTCTGTGTCCAGGTGGAGACGAGACACAAGTGGTGCCCCCCAGTGGTTTTGGGGCCAGTGCTCTTCAACATCTCTATCAGTGACATAGAGGGCTCTGTATACTCCCAGCAGCACCATAGCCACAGCTGCCAACATCACAAATAGAGGTTTGTTTTTTTTTTTTAATGACTCCACCTGATTATTTTTTTTTCTATTCTTTGTTTGCATAGACAGAGGAGAACTCTTTGTATGGGGCAAGAATCTAAGAGGGTGCCTGGGAATTGGAAGAATGGAAGACCAGTATTTCCCATGGAGGGTAAGGACAATGATGTTAAGACCAAGAGTGTATTTTTTAGCTCATCTTTGCTATCATGAGGGCAAGAAACTTCATTTATTACATAGTTTGGTTAAGTAATTTTGGCAGAAGTGGCAACCTAAGGTGACTGTAGGACTGCTTTCTTTTCCAAAGGTCCTTGTCTAGCCTTCCCCAGGATGGAGGTATTTTTGAGTCTGCTTTGAGGGTTTTGTTCCCTCCGACAACTGGCTCCTGCAGGATGTTACTACATCACTGTGCCAAAGTGAGAGCAGTTACCATTCTCTTTGTAATGTCCTGCTCTACAGCTATCTCTGCATTCCTTTAGCTCCAAGGAAAAGCTAGCATCTTGCCATTTGTAGCCTCTGCTTTCCTTGAGCTTTAAGTGCACTACAAATGAAAGAGGCATAGCTGGACTAGTGGGTGGGCTGGGTCTGCCTAACATCAGAGCAAAAACTGCCTTAGGCAAAGTTGAGTTTTTACATCTCTCCTGTCCTTGCTGATGAGAGAAGAGACTAATCCTTGTGGTGCTTGGGCAGATCCTCATCCTGTTGTCTGGGTTACGTTCAGGTTTGGGCATGTTTTTGTGCTGTCTGCTAGTGAGGCCTCCCTTTCTGCCTTTCCAAAACTTTGTGAGGGCAGAACAGGAATGTTTCACTGCTCAATGCACGAGCATCTCTGGTGCTCAGACTTGCTTTCTCTGGGTTTTCCAGATGATACTTTCATAGGTGTAAGTTCCTGCAAAAGCCACAGGTATGTTAAGCAGAAGGGAGAATGAGAAATGGGAAATACAGCATAGGAAATCTCATCTTGAGAAGCAGTCTGCTCTTGTGTGTCTGATCCAGGTAACTATACCCGGCGAAGTGGTGGATGTTGCATGTGGAGTTGATCACATGGTAAGCATGGTTAAATCTTTCATGTGATATTGCTGAGCCTTGGCACTGTGCTTGGAAGACGAGGGTCGTGGCGAAGAGCTTCTTGGAAAGGAAGGCTCACTCCAGGGAGCCAGGCAAGAGGTGACTGTGAGCAGAGACAGCCACAACAGTGCCTGGCTGTGCTGTCATCTCTGCATCGTGGAAACGCTCCAGCCCGGCTGCGGGAAGGAATTACATTCCCCAAAGAGAGTGGAAATGCAGGGAGTGCTCTGGCAGCTTTGTGGCAGGCTCCCAAAGAGTCTGACACCCAGCCCACAGCTGGTGAGTCCCTCTGGGCACAAGGATGAAGAGCATCTCCCTCCCTCAGGGAAGACTGGCAGGAGATGAAATCTGTAGCTCAGGACATTCATTTGTGGATGCTTTCTCTGGCACATCAGTGTTGGACTAAGCCAAGCTATTTCTCAAGAGAAAACTTTTCTTCTGTTACTATGTTTTTATGTGGAAGAAAACTCATTCTGGCTGTTGGAGTCCAGCACAGCTGTCCCCTGCATCCACCACCAGCTGTGGACTCTGAAGACTCTGCATCCAAGGAACACATTCATTAAACTGGGAGAGTGAGAACTTGTCTGCAGGGGGAAAGTACTGCTAAATAAGACAATTTATGGAAATTGTGGATACATAAATCATATGCTGCCTACATTGCCACTGCTATGGAAGCACAGATTGATGGACAGTGGAAGTAGGCTGCAAACAAAGCTCCCTTCTGACTACACGCAGTGGCGATGAGCAGCACTTACTGTTTGTCAGTACTTTGACTGCTGCCTTTGACTTTTAGATGTTCTAGCAATCATTCTTGTCTGTGGGGCTGTGATTGTTCTCAGTTGCAAAGAGCCTTCTTGAATTAGCCTGGCACTTCTGCAGTGCATGTCAGAGGAGGGAGTCTTGGGCAAGAAGCAGAGTTACTGCAAAGCCTTGGTTTCTTGGTACCTTCTCAGCAGAGAAGCTTTTGCAGGAAGCACATCTGAGATCCAGTAGGCTGAAGGAGATGGGATGCAGAACTTGTAGGCACTGAACTGGAAAACTGCTGTGAAATACTCCAACCCTCAGGCAGAGTTGTTGTATGTCTCTCTAGGAGATACCTCTACTTTGTAAACTATTTTTTTCAAAATCCAAGCAAATGTTTTTAATAAAGCAATTATAAAGTCTTTGTATTGGTAGTAATGGAAATTTTCTTGAGCTTGGCTTCCCACGAGGGCTGCTCTGTCTTGCAACTCTTCATTTAAACTGAAGCTTTGTGGAGCACAGGGCTGTGGCAAGAAACATCTTTTGTCAGCTGAAGCACCTCCACACTGGCATGAAAGCAGAAGTGAACGTTCAGTTGTGAAGGACCTTTACTGCTGTGAATTCTTGTTAAGCTGGCTTTAATTTAAACCTTTTACATCGGGCTTGAGCTGCCCAAGCCTATCTTATCTTGTTGACCTCATGGGAGTAGCTATGCCCTTTTATCACGTGGAAGCGTATTAAAGCATTGAAAATAAATGCAAAACCTACTGCCAGGAGGGTGTTTGTAACAGCCCCCTTCGTGCCTGTTGCTGTTGAATGAGATTACAGGATTGCTGGTTGTGGATGGGATCACTGCTGGCTGTTAGCTCTCTTTCACAAGTGTTTCCTGGTGCCCTTTGGGGTTGGGCCTTTTGGAGAACTGATTCCAAGTCATACCTGGCTGTGTTTCAGTCTTGCTGTGCAATAAATTGCAAAGTCTGTATGTTAATTAAATGCCAGCAAGGTCTTTAACCTGAAACAGAAGTGCTGTACAGCAGTGGGACTGTTTGCACTTTCATTACGGTGGCCGTGGATCCTTTCTGCCATGCTGTGATGGTTAGTGGCCATGGGATTAGTGGTGGATCCTGAGGTCTGACAAGTGCTATTGTCCTTTGTTTTGCTTATGGTGGGCACTACTGCTGTGATTACATCCAGACAACCAGGCTAGAGCTTTCCAGTGCTGTTAGAGTGGATGTGGCACCTGTCACTTCATTATTTACATCATGCAAGTTATTCACTGGTGTGGAAGATCAAAGATGAGCTGGGAGTCCCGGAATCAACACCAGTTGCCACTGTATTTGCTATTTATTGGAATGGCTATGGAGGTGACTGATGATTTTTCAGTGGGGCCAGCCCTGATGTGCAGTCTCTGCAGATGGTGCAAGGTAAACACCTGACACTTCTGACATCCACAGGAAGGCTTCTGCTCCACCAAAGGGCTTACAGCTACAGATTCACCGCTCTCAAAGGCGAGGAGCTGGGAGGTGGTGTTCAGCACTTTGTCCTTCAGAGAGCCCTGCAGGTCCTTGCAGTGAGGTGGGTGCAGCTTGGGCCCTCACGTGGGCACAGCTCCAATTAATGCCAACACAACCTCCTTGATTTTTGCATTGATTAGCAAGAGTAATTTGCCCTCCAGAACCCCACTGTGCTGTCAGTTGGGGCTTAAAATAGCCCACAGGCACTGCGGGACAAGGCCTGGAGCAGGGCTGTGCCCATACAGCTGGATGCCTCAGAGCCCCCCAAAACAACGATATTTTGGGCACCTGCAAGCTCTTTTCTCTCCAGGAGCCTTCAAAAACAAATGACTCAGAGGAAAATAATCAGAGCTTTCAGGAGACTGCTGAGATAACATTACTCATGCCTCCAGTTCTCGTCTTTTCATAAGAATTGGAGCCCCATCCCCCCCCCAGCACCTCCTGCAGCGTTTGTGCCTTTGGATGAAGGACAAAAACCACTGATGTGGGGCAGTGTGGGGC
Source organism: Lagopus leucura (assembly GCF_019238085.1). Classification (NCBI taxonomy): domain Eukaryota; kingdom Metazoa; phylum Chordata; class Aves; order Galliformes; family Phasianidae; genus Lagopus; species Lagopus leucura. Next base: position 2,555,680 of record NW_024962276.1, on the reverse strand, counting down.
AGGGAACACCTGGGTGAACCCCTGTGGCTGGGAACGTGGCACACTACATCTTATGCCAAGCTCTGCTTTATTGCCATTGGTTTGATCAGTACGAAAGCAGACAGTGTTTCACCGTTTTTCTTTTCCTTCTTTTTCATTTTAATTAACACTTTTACAAAGTACAAAATATACTGTCATTTGTTTTGGAACATTAGGATCTTTTTTCTTTTTTTTTTCTTCTTTTTTTTTTTTATCTTCCTGTGTGTGTTCTGTGTTTGATTTTCTTTTTCCCCCATACAGTACATAAACCTCAGCTTTGCAGCAGCAGACCGGTGAAGGAAAGCAGCACGCTGGGAATGCAAAGCGGCCACTCTCAGCTGCACAGCCCAGTGCTGGTCTGGGTGAGCTCCACAATGGTTTGCATTAGGCTGGGAATTAAAGGGAAAAACACAATGCATCATTTGCATCCCCCAAGGAAAGGCTCTTGGGAAGGGTTTGTGAGGAGCCAGAGGGCTGTGTGCCCCCTGCAGCAGCAGTGGGGCAGCCTCTGCTCTCTCGACAGCTCACTGGAAATTTATGGGGTGCAACAGTGTGAGCATCCTTGGGGAAATGCAGGCTTCCTAAGGGTAGAGAAATCAGCCAGGCCCTGCTCCAGCCAGGGGGGGACCCCAACGTGGCATTAGGGCAGGGCTGCACCCTTCCCAGGTGCTGTCAAGCAGGGCACTGCAGCCCTGGAATCACTACAGCCTCAAGTGAGGGGGGTGGTGGGGCTCTCCATACAAAGTCCCCCCACGCTGACCCTTGTGGTGCCCAGTGAGCAGGCAGGCAGCAGGGCTGTCACACCCCTCCTTTTAGTGACAAACCCAGGGCCAACAGGCCAGCTGTGTTAGTGGGGAAGAGGGAGATGGGCTCTTGAAGCACACAGGCGTCCTGCTGCATGTCACCACAGGACGCCTCATGCCCCCCAGCATCCCCACAAAGCCATGGTGCCCAGAAAACAGCGTTCTTTCAAGTTACAAAAGAGCTGGTGGGAGTTCTTTGGGAAAAAGGCTGATTGCTGCTATTGCAGAAAGCTGATTCAGTGCCTCAGCACAGGGATGGGAGAGGAGTGGGGGAACCCCATGCTGCCAACAGCATCTGCCAAACGTGCCATGCAGGGGACAGTGCCTCTGCCACTTCCACCCACAGAGGAAAAATCCAACCATGCCCCAAAGTGAAGGAGGCAGAACAGAGCTGTGCTTGTGGCACCATCAGCTCTGGTACCAGCAGCACGCTGCAGTGCCTGCAGTGCACAATGAGCCTTGGGACCCAACCACATCATGTTTCCCCAGGCCACACCAAACCCACGTGCACCTTCTGCACAGAAATGAGTGTGGGCAGTGGGGCCGTGTGCTCCGCATGGCGGCGTTCAGCCCCAGCCCCGCGTCCCATCATTTTCCTAACCAGCAGAAGGGGCTGGTGCTGGCTGGAGATGGAGAGAGGGACTTGTTGGCTATTCAGTTCCCAAGAGGTATGTTTCTCTGCACATTCACACCTAGAATTGTCATACACTTGGCTCACAATACTTCATTCATTCCCCTGTCAGAATCTCCTGCCAGGATCAGGGGCTGTGTGTTGCTTCTGCAGGGGCAGCTGCTGCTACAGGATCTGCTCAGCAGCCCTAGGAGCATGCTCTGCTGTGCTGCAGGACGTGGCCCTTCTCCTGTGCTGCTGACAGCTGGCGTTACACCATATTGTGCTTCATGGGGGCTGTGATGGAGGAGCAGGGGATGGGGAAAAGGGCTGAGATGGGCTCAGTCCCACAACACAGTGCCCCGACCGCTGCCCATGGGATGCACACAGCCCAGGATGGATGGAAGGACTCATGGGAGGAGACAGCTTCAGGCAGAGCTGCACACCTCAGCCAATGTAAACATGCCCCAGCACACACCACACAGTGTAAATACTGTTTGGCAAAAGGATTACCAGGTTTTGCTCTCTAGCAGGTAATAAAAGTTTAATCCAGCCTGACATCTGCAGTCAGGATGGGGACAGTAAGTGAGATGCCTTCAGCTGCTGCTGGAGATGCACACAGGAGCAGCAGTGACAGAAAGAAGGGACTCCTCATCACCAAATGACATCTGTCACCGGTGGCTGCAACACCTCGCTGCTGGGGCTGAACCCAAAGCAAGAAAGCAGCAATCACTCAGCAGCCAGGTGGGACCACTGGCTCTCTTTTTTTGGCACTGCACCAACACAGGACCCCGATGCCTTGTGCACAATGTCACTCATCTTTCATGGAGGGATTTTGGATGCTTGATTCCAAGTGGTGCCACCACGATGTCAGCACAGCAACGAAAAGGACGAGAGGAAAAGGAGAAGCTTTTCTCTCATCACTGTGCTCGAGGCACCCAGCTGCAGAGGGAGCAGGACCACGTCCTCCTATTGCTGATACACCAGAATTAAAAATCTACAGTGAGTAGATGTGTGCATACAGCATTTACCAAATCTGTACGTGCCCATGTACTCACACAGCATCTGTGAGTCTCTTGCTGTATGTGCTGTGTACAGGACACCAACACTAATCACCACGGGCATTTCTATGTTTGTGCACACGCACGGGAGAAAGGAATTTGCAGCTGAAATCCAACCAGGCAGAAAAAGACCAAAAAAGAAAGAAAAAGAAAAAGGCAAGGAGGGGGAAAATAGCCCCAGTTGTGGAGAAATGGAAGGCTTCGAGGAGGTGAAGCTGAGGGTGATGGGGGGCGCAAAGAGCCCTTGTGGGGTTGTGCTCCTTGTGGCATTTTTGGGGCTCGTGTCTGCAGGGTGGGACAGCCCTGTGTGATGCTTTGCAGCCACAATTTTGGGAATTTAAGGCCACTTCCCTCCAGGAAAGAAGTGGAACATCTAGAACAACCAAAACAACCTCTAAATCATCCTGAGTGCAAAATCAAAGTAAAAATAAAATAAACCCCTATTTTTTCACTTTTTCTTAAGGCTCAGTAGAATTGTTGCTTGTTTCAAGTACTTCTCCTCTTGCTGCTCCTTAGGAAGCAACACCAGCACACACCGCACCTGCAGCATCACCTCCTGCCTGTGTAACCCCTGCAGATTGCTGCAGTTCCCTGCCTCGCAGCTGCAGGATGCAGCCTCATGACCCCCACACCAGGTTCTTCATTCAGCAAGGCTGGGAAGTGCTCACTGAAGCTGTGCCATGTGCCATTTCTCCATGTCCACCATGGGAAGAATAGGAACACAAGAAATGTCTGGGCTCCTGACTGTGAGGACAGACTCCGTGCAGGTGGCTTCTCCTTCTCCCTGTCCTGGGTGACATCAGTTCCAGGCAGTGGGCTGTGTTGTATGGTTTTTTGGGGGAGTTTTCAGCACAGTTCAGCTTTTATAGATCTGAAGCCAATGGGAAACCCCCATGAGTTAAGTCCCAAACCTGGGGAGGAAGGAGCTGATAAAGCCACAGGAAGGACCCAACAGGGACCTCCTGCTCCTGGTGGGGACAACCTGAGGTCTGAGGTGGCCCAGGATGTGGGATAGGAGAGGAGCAGCAATCAGGACACCGTACAACACTCTGCACCCCACAAACGTCTGAAATTGGGATGGGAAGGGAGGAATCTCTCTTCTGCTGGCCCTGGTAGGTGTCCCTGGAGTAGGGACACAGGGGGAGAGGGAAAACAGACCTAAACCAGACTCAAAGCAGACAGAAGATGGTGTCACCTGCAGGGCCAGAGCAATGCCCCCCGTAGACTTTCTGCAGGCAGCCAGGCTGAGTGCAGGGATAAAGACCAATGGGACAGTTCAGACAACAGGATAGCTTCCCCTTTTCCAGTACCAAAGAGGGGAAACAGAACCCCAACCCCATCCTGACCCAACATGCACAGAACGGACAGTCCTCAGACAGCCTGATGGGAGCAGACAAGCCAGCACCGTGCCACGTCTTTTCTGTTTAATTCCACATTTCATTTTTTAGGGCTCTCAGGGCTCTCTGGCAGCCAGCAGCCCACCCACTCTGCTCGTGCTACCGGGCTCAGGGCGCAGTGCCCACATCCATCCATCCATCCGTGTCCTTCTGTCCATCCACGCCCCATACTGGGGAACAACAGGAGTTCCCAGGCAGCTCCATCTCACCCCGAGCCAAGCCTCAGGAAACAACCTGGCCTCCCCTCCTCCTGCCCCTCATTCATAAAGAAATTTAATAAAATAACAATAATAATAATAATAATAATAATTAAAACAAAGGCTATTTGGAGCTGTTTCTGCTCAACTTTCCACAGTCTCTTTTCATGTCACTCTCTGGAATCAGATTTTTCAAGAAATACTGTGAGAAAAAAAAAAAAAAAGAATAATAATAATAATTATAATAATAATAAAAAGCATCTGGAACCAGCTCAGAAGATTTCTAATGCTTTTCAGCTTGACTGACTTGGAGTGCATTGACCACACCGTTTATATTTTCTTCAGGTACCTGCAAAGAAACAGACAAGAAAGGTCAGGTTCTAACAAACCTTGGTTGGATGAATAAAAGGCAGAAGGAGGAGATGAGCAGAGCAGCCTCAAGGAGCCAGGAATGCTGTTGGACACCAGAACTCAGCGAGACAGGGCTCCAGCTATGGGACCCTCCTTTTCAGAAGAGCTAATGCAAATGCAGTGATGGGACTTTCTTTCTACCTCTCCCTCCTGTCCTTCCTGCTGCTGGCAAAGCCCTGTGCACCTCTGCTCTTGCACTTCCCAACACAGGAGGAAATACAGGAGGAAAGCATGGCACTGAGTGACAGGTGGTGACGGGTGGCTGGACTTCATGATCTCAGTGGTCTTTGCGAGTTTAATGATTCTATGAAAGGGGACATTCAGGGAAAGCTCCCAGGGTCTTTGTAGCTCCTTCATTTTGCAGACTTGAGTTATGCATCCAAATGCCAGATTCCTGCCCTTCTGGGGGGCACTCACCAGATTTTGGACCCATGGCTGTGGGTGGGGAACACACCAGGAGATGGGGAGCTGAGGGTCAGCACTGGTGGTGAAGCACAGCACCTGAGCTTTCTATTCCAGCCCTGTGATGGAACTTCACCACAGAAGTCCACCTGGACAATTACCAGTGGGTGTCTTGTAACAGAAGGCATAGAGGATCCTGGAATGAGTGGCATTGGCAGAAAGGAAAATAATGACACATAGAGGCCCATCAGCAGCAAGAGGCACTGACCACTGCCTCCATTCAGTGATGGCACTCAGGGGACGGGCAGCCAACAGCTCTTGGAAAGTGAGAAGGGGACAGAGGGAAAATAAATGATCTGTGAGCAGCTATGGGAAGCCAACATAACTGGTAGGGAAGATGAAGGGACTGCTTCCTCTGCAAGGTATTTGACTCCTTGGCCAGGAGCACAATACCTGGATTCATTGGAGACCCTCTGAGCTCAGTGGAAATATGGCTGTGCTGTGATTTTCTGAGAGCTTTTAACAAAACTGAGAGAAAAAAAAAAGAAAAAAGAAAAACAGCAACTCGTGAGAAATAACAAGAAAAACATCCAATTTTCCAGCAGGAAGATGGAACAGGAGCTGCTAACTCTGATGATGTGTGAACAAAGGTCTGCTGGGAAAGGAAGAAAATAACCTTAAAAGCACCACAGAGACAATTCTTCTGGGTTTGGAAGAAAACTCCAGCAAACATCCATCACATGAAATAGGACTATGAAGCTCCACCGCCTCTTTCATTGTTTTTCCCTGCATGTTGAATGCTGCCTGGCTCCCTCAATGCCCAGGCACTACTAATCACACAATGAAGGGTTGGGCTTCGTTTTCTCCAGGACAGATGTGCACAGTTTTCATCTGTGGGACATATCCCAGTTGTGCAAGACCTTCCAGATCCCTGAAGAGGGCAACTGGTGCAACATGCTTACTTGGCAGCCAGAGGGCAGATCACACATCCACAGGGAGAGCCAAAGCAAAGCTCCAAACTGCTTCCCAACCACAGCTCCAGCCTCGGTAGGTGCAAAATGCTGGGGAAGATGAGCAAGGAGCCTCCAAGTATGAGGCAAAAGGAGCAGAGCACCTGGAAAAGCTCACTGTCTCTCTCCAGACTTAACCCGCAGGGAGCTGGAAGCTGCCTCCAGCCCAGCCCCACCTCATCCAGCCATGGAGAGCTGAAGGTTCCCATCTTGGCAATGCCTCCCAGAGGGAACAACTTCCAGAGCACTCCTGCAGCTAACAGTAGGGAGAGCTGAGTGTTAACAGCCAGGAAAAACCAAGCAGCAAAAAACACCGTAAGATGCACAGGAATAAAAAGCAGGGGGCAAGGGGAATGAGTTTTTACAAAGAACTCTGAATTGTTGACTGCAAACACTGAACGACCTTAAACAAAGAGAGGATGAAGAGAAGAGGTTCAAGATGCTCTTAGACCTTGGGAAAGTTGGACCTTTCTGCTGGACTACCTGCTGGAAGTTAAGGTATTTGGGAAGTGAAGAGCCCAGGTGAGGGTCTTGGCCAACAAAGCAAAGGAGGGCTTGCAATACACCAGCAGTCAGCACGCCTTGGTGCCAGAACGGCGCCATCCAGGTGTGCAAAAGCACACAAAAAGAAAACAAAAAGTAGCAAGGAAAATGACAAAACAGTGACTTAACAAGGAAGATGCACAGAAATCAACACGTGGCCCAAACAAGAGCCTGCCAGCTGCTGCAGGCTGTGGGGTCGGATGCAGCCACTTGTAAAAGGCGGAGCTGCTGCAGAGTCATCACAATTGCACGGCCCGAGTTTTAAGTGAAGCATCTATTTTAAGCTCTCCAGATACTGCCTGACAATTAGCAGCACTCTGCACCCCGTGCCCTGTGCACACAACATGCTCCGGGGCCAGGCAGCAGGTAGGAATGTGAGGCAAAGCTAACAGTATTGATTTTAAAATGGTGTTTTATTAGCTTATCTTATCAGCACAGTTAATATTCAAGAAAATAAGACAAACACATACACCACTCTGACCTTTGCTATCTAGAATAATATTTACTCTTACTCTTTACACACATGACCTGTGGGCTGCAAATGGTTTGCACCAGCTGTGAAAAACCCAAGAAGCGAGGTGAAAAAACCCAGTGCAAAAAACCCCTTGGACTCTTTGGAGCTTCTGAAGGTCACAAGTAGGATTGGACAGTGAGTGTGCAGTGATGAAAGGAGAAGTAATGTGGTGAAGGGCACTTGGAAGGAAACAAAAGGAAGAGCACAAACCAGCTGAGCTTTGTTAGTGGGTGGCTACCGGTGTTCTCATCACTGTTTGCCCCCCAGGAAGCCCTCCCCTACCCCAAGGAAGAAGTCTGGATACTCACCAACGCGTGATCAAACTTAAAAGTACTGATGTAGTAGGCTGGGATGTCGGCCGCGGCCAAAGGCTCAGAAATCTGAGCGACAATTCCACATTCATCTATTGGGGAGATGGAAAAAATGAGTCCCTGCCCATTCCCCCGACTGGAATCCAACTGGGTTCTAAGCTAACACATCTAAATGTTGCAAATTTAGGGGACTGGCGGGTGTCCTGATGCCCCATCAATGAAACGTGCCATGTCACTTCTACATATTTTGCCTCTGAGATGCATTTAAAGAAGGTAAATTGTGTTCTTACAACTTTTGTTCACCTGGCCAAAAATGAAAAATATTTAGAACTTTTCCGAAATGTTCTTGAAGTCTGTACTTTTAACTGTTTTAGAAAGCATGGAAGGAGCCCCTGTGTTTTGTTCTTGGCTGCAGAATTCAGATTAAACTCCTCAAAATTGCAGGGGCCATAAAAGTAAGAGGGATACTTCTGCAGAAGTGAGTATTTGCTCTGTGCTCTTAGGTCGATGCTCTTCTGAGCAGAGAAAACATTTGCAGCATCGAACATAAAGCTGTTCTCCCATTTGGACTTCCATAGATCTACACTCAATATACCAAAGCCCCAGAGGTGTCCGAAGGCAGTGCTGTCACACCACTGCTTTCAGCAATCTGCAGTGCATCCTGTGCCACCTCTTTGTCCATTTTTGCTCTTTAAATACAAACCCAGTTGCATCTGCCTTTGAAGTCCTGCAGATGGATGTAATTTAGGCGGAGCTGTCAAGCATGCAGCACTTTCAAAAGTATATTTAGAAGCCTGACTTAATAGTAGGAGTCACCTATTGGGAAACCTCAGCCTGCAAAGTCATGTTGAGCTGCTGGTACTTAGAAAGTCTCAGACACAAATGGATTTTTCCATCCCCTTTTGAAGGCCCTGAGGCAACCGATTCCCCCTGCACCAACTGAGGGCCCAAATGTTCACCTACCGAAGCCAAGGGGCTGCCCACCAATCCGCACCATCTTCCAGAGTTCACCAGATGCACTTGTAAACAACAAATTATTGGGAAATCTGCAAAAGAAAGAGAATGCCAAACACAGCAATTAAAACACAGCGGTGTGTCGGACGCTGCCCGCAGGGATGCTGCTGTTCCTGTATCCTTGCTTGGAGCCAGCAACAGTGGCAGGTGTTCAAGAGCCATGGAGGTTCAAGAAATGCAGCACTGCAGGTCAGTGGGCATGGTGGGATGCGGTGACTTAGTAAGGTCTTTCCAGCCTTACTGATTCTATGCTCCCCTATGACTTTCTTTGATACGCAGTGGTGCCCGCTGTCCCTGTACCCAAGCACCATCAGTGCTTTTCCCATATCATCCCTAGGAGGACCCTGGGTTCCCTGTAGATCCCCAGTTTGTAGCAGAGAAGGAAGGTCAGTGGCCAAGTGACTTGCTGAGGCCAACAGCAGTGAGTGGCTGCCCAGACCCCCAAGCACTGGCTGCTGCTCCAAGCCTCAGGCCTCTCTTGAAGGCAGACAGAGTTTTACTCCATTTAAGGTTTAAGACATTTCCAAGAGAGCAATTAATAGTTTGCAGAACAAGTCCTTAGGGCAGGCAAGAATCAAACCAAACACTGCACTGCGTGTCAAAAGCACATCTATGCCTGGTATCTTCGAGCATCGTGCTGTCTGTGCTGCCTGGTATCTGGACCTCAGAGACTGCTGTGACGTGGAGCTGCAGAAGCGCACACACAGACCTGATGTCTGCTCCCTCACTGACTTTTTGCCTTGTCTGACTAACGAGCCCTGAGCTGAGCTCTGGCCGCACAGGTATGACTGTATTACCATCACAAGGAGCCTGCACTGAGCCCAGCTATGTGTGAAGGCAAAGTGGGAGGACAGTATCACTGAAGTCCCCACTCTGCTTTTGTTTTTTGGGCAGTAAAACTTCAACCAGATTTTTGGGGGTTTTTGCTCTTAAAAGTTGTGAAAAAAAGGAGTGAAAATGTCAAAATCACTTTGCTCCCATGTTCTAACAGTGAGACAGCTCTCAGATCCCAATGATGCTGTTATTTCATTCTGGGCCTGGACCAACACACTGGATATGGACAGTAAGGTAATGAGGTGTACAGTCCCGTAACAGGCACCCAGTGAAGCTCCCCAGAATTAACATGTGGGAGCTTAAGCTGCTTCCTGCTCCTCTGAGAACACCCTAGGTTGTTTTCCAGAGTTTGGGTGACCTTAAGACCAAAGCTCACCTCTGCTGTGTCTGGACATCCATGACCAAGGAGATGTAACCCTCGATGAGAGAAAAGGAGAAAAAGCGAATGTGTCCCGAGTCTTCATTGCCCACCACCGAGTCCTTTACTCTGAGGAAACAGGAGAGAACAGCATTAACTGCGTCCAGAAGAGGGCATTTAAAGAAGATGCAACCACTGACACCAGAGGTGCTCAGACACTGATTTAGGGCAGTGTCACTGAGCACTATCACATCCCATTACAGTAGCATGCTGGCTGTGTATCTCTGGGTCACGTATGGATTTGCAGCACGCAGATCACACTGCTAGCATTCAGATTAAGTCTAAAAAGGCTCAGCTTTGCAAAGCCAGCAGAGGTCTCTTGGCTCCCACCTCCTGGGACAGCCCTCTTGATCCTCCATCCTCTCCATCCCTAATTACAAGGCGCCACAGCAGTGTGAAGCTGCAGCAGGTCCCCTCTGGTGTGGCAGTGTGAATTTATGCCCTCCCAGAGCCTGAATCCCTGCCATGACTTACCCATTGGAGTAAAACATGACATCCATGAGGAGTGTAGCAACAGTGGGAAGGGTATCTGGGTCCAGGCTGGTGACGCAGAACATATTACTCGGACTGGAAAGGGGGTGAATGACAGGCCTCTGAACTGCAGGAGACACAGACACACAGCCGTGAAGCCACGTCCCACCAGATGTGACAGCCACACAGCAGCCACAGAGAAAAGCAGCAGTGCTGGCAAGGTAGAAGCAGGAAGTTTCTCCTTACTGAAACCCTGCAGGCTATCAGGCTGAAATAAGTTCAGGCTCCCACCATTTAGGGGCATTTTTCTGGCTGCTGGCAGTATGCCTTCTTATCCTTCCTTTCTCAAAGCTTATTTTATCGACAGCCCAGCTTTTTCTATAAGGCTCATTTTCTTAAGGAGGAGATCTACAGCTACTGAGCGATGAGGATGAGTGGCACTTCACAAAGGATCCCTGCTTTGTTTGGTGTGGACACACAACTGCACCTGGGTGTGGAGGAACAGATGTATTTAAGTAGTTGCTTTTCCTGACTGTGCCCTTTGCTTGATGCTTGTTCCTGCAGACTGGAAACATCCTAAGGTTTTGTATGGCTGCAGGCTCACCGTGGCCTTGATCCTGACTGGTACTGAAGTGTGAAAGGTGAACAACACTCTCTGTGCATCAATTGCTGCGGTGCTTAACCAAGCCTCTGTAGAAGCCATTTTCTTCTGCAGTGTTAAAATATGGAAGTATGGGCCACAGACAATGTTTTCTTTTTGCAGCTGAAACAAGTTGCGTTTTAACCTTCTGTCCTACAAAAAGGCATGTGTGCTCTAGAGGTATTAAACCACCATTAAAAGGCTCAAATTCCACAGAGCTCATCAGCGTTGCTCAGAAAGTTTAGCACCTACTGCAGACCCTGGTGAACAGGGACAGATTTGGGCACGTGTTAAACAAACTCCTCTTCCCCCCACGCAGCACGAAGACCAGCACCCCAAGGGCTTGAATCCAGGCTGCTCCTTACCCAATTTTGGTTTGACAAATCCATTTGTTATCCCAAGGTCGTCAGCGGCCACCGTCTCCCCGTTCACTACTCTGAGGATGGTGAACTCTGCAGCCAGCGTGTGCATGACGAAGGGCAGGTCTCGCTCACGTACCTGGGGGGGATGACAGGGTCAGCTGGTGATGGCCAGAATGATGATGCACCAGAAGGATGAAAATGCTGCAGTGGAGGTTACAGGCACAGGGAAGTGGACACATTATTCCCACGTGAAGCAGCAGGTGCACAAGGTGTGTGTCTAGAGAAGCACTTTCACTGCTATTACTGCAAACATCAGTAAGGTTATCTACCGTAAGTAGGGTATAAATATGTGTATCTGCCACATAACCTCCTAATGGCACAGAGCTCTGGGGAAAGCAAACCTTGGTGATCCTGCTGCTCCTCAAGCAACTGGATCTCCCAAGTGTCACTGAAGCGTCATTAAGTGCCATCTGCTGGCAGGTGACCCTGGCCGGTCCCCCGATGTCTCTTACCAAGATGAAGTCTGTCTGATAGGTGGAGAGCATGAACACTGAGATGTTTTGGTCAGCTAGTGGTGCTATGACTGACTTGGCAATTTTGGTCACACCGATGGGCTGGGAGCCAGAGAAGCCGCCTCCGCCGGACACCACGTTGAGGGCAAGCCATGTGGCATCGGCCACGCTCAGGTGCTCCGAGGAAGGGAGCTCTGCAGAGACAGAAGGGGAGCACAGAGGTTTGTCAGAGAGGAACAGAGAGCCAGCTCCATCACCTGGTCCACATGTGGTCAGTGCAAGGCAAGAGATGAGGCCAGGCAGCCTGCCCGGCATCCCGCAATGCTGCACAGCTTGGCTTTTCTCATCTGGTTTTGCTTTCTTCTCTAAACCCATCTGACGTGGAAGATGACAGAGGAGGCTGGGCACCAGCCTGAGACCTGGAGATGCACAGCAGATTCCTGCTGCCTGCAGCCCCAGAGCAGAAGAGCCCACAGCAGAATCCCTATTCATTGCAGGGGAGTTGGACCAGAAGAACTTTGAGGTCCCTTCCGACTCGAACAGGACTAAAAGGTGATCACACACTGAGATAAATGAAACCTTTTTAAGAATAACACCAGTGCCATCACATCTGTTTCTAGTCCAATGGTAGTAAGTAGTTCAAAATCTGTACTTAAACCACCTCGTACAGATCTTTCACCATTTTAAAATAACCTTTGTGTATTAACAGCCTGTAAAACCAGGCACGGACTCTGGAACGATGGCATAACCTTCTCTAAGATTGTCTGGACTTTGGATTTTGGTTTGGCAAATTACAGAAGGAAAGAGCTCAGAGCCAGATCCAGCCTCACAAATACATAATCCCTGTTAAACCTCCTTGGCTTCAGGAACTTGACCCCAGCTGCAAACTCAGCCAGCACAGACACAGCGGAGCTCCCAGCAGAAACCTACACTTGGCTTTGAGCTTCGACACAGCCCGGCAGTATGGAAACACAAACCCAAGGATTGCTGCTCTTGCACCAGCTGCTCCACGTCTCTGTACCCACATTCCCTACCCCACAGCTTCCCCCACCCTGTATCCTTTCCTTCTCCTTCAGGGAGGCCTCTGGGAGCCGTTTCTGTCCAGCTCCACACTCCGTGTAATAAATTCATTCCCTCACCCCCCAGTCCCCAGGCACTGCTGCTACGAGACGACGACGGCACTGAAAACCCAAAATGAACTGAATAACAAACACTGTTCCTTTTGCTCTCCTCAATAACCTCAATTGTGTGTGGCATGAAAATAACCCTGAGCAAACACACTGCAAACAGTGGGGACACTGAGGGTTCTGCTTTTGCATTTTGATGTTCAGCTTCATAGACCAATGTTACTCCTTTTTTTTTTTTTTAACTGAATAATCAGAGCTCGCACGGAACGAAAACTATGCACCAGGGAGAGGGGTGAGTTTGTGCATTAATCACCAGCATGCCACCTCGGAGAGAGCGCTGCGAGGGGGGAATCACTGCAGCCAAATGCCATTTGGTGATCGGTTTGCCCTTTGCATCAGCCAAGCACCCCAGAAATCCAGCTCACTCCGCCAACCGGCGTGCAGGAGCTCAGAGCAGCTGCTGATCTACCAGGCGGCTGACGTCTTTCTCCCTTTATTGCCACCTCTGCTCCTTGCCTGAGAGATAAATAAGAAGGGGAAAAAAAGGATGCGTTTCTCCATCGGACGCCTGTTTGCTCCCTGGCAGCACGTCATTGGTATTTACACCTCCACCTCCTGCATCCCAAAGCCATTAAGGCAGACAGGAACCTAAATCACAGAAAGGTCAAAACATACTGCTCCTCCCCCCAGAACTGTTCCCAGAGCCACAGCAGTGCCTTCCCAGCACACCCTGGGCTGTGGTGATGCTGCAGAGGATGTCACAGCTCATCTCCCTCCCTGCGAGCGGAGCGGATGGCATTGCTGCCTTACACGGGTGACCTGGCTGCAGTTCAGCGCATCCCATCAGCTATTTCAGGGCAGGGATGTGATGGCAGATGTGGCATTTTGCAGTGGATGGAGGCAATCCACGCTGGCAAACCTCACCGACCTCTTCCTTGGGGGCATCTGCAGCTCCTGGGCATTTCTGGTTGTGTTACTGCAGGTCTAACAGGCCCTACCAAGTGTGACAAGGCCACTCCATTTGCTCAAATAATCTGCTCCTCATAATTCAATTAACCTTGCAAATGTGACTGAAAACATCACTTCTGGACGCTGTTTCCAGCAGGCAGCCAGATGGAAAAGTACAGCCCAAATTCTGATGGAACAAACCCAGTCTAGAAGCTCTACAAATTCATCTAAATAGCATCAAATAAGCCACGTGGGAAGGTGCTGTGTGCAGGAAGCTTGTAAAAGCAGCAAGGAGAGCTGAAAACACCAGATGTAATGTTAATGTGGTCTCGTTAAGGCAGAGGAAGGTAACAGATATAGAGTAAAGCAAAGATTTGTCCAAGGGGCAGCACAGCCCAAGAATAGGGCTTAATGCACGAGTTAGATTTGTTTTTCACACCTGGAGTGACTGAAAAGAATCGTATCATAGAATCATAGAATGGCCAGGGTTGAAAAAGGACTGCAATGATCATCTGGTTTCAACCCTCTGCTGTGTGCAGGGTCACCAACCAGCAGCCCAGGCTGCCCAGAGCCACATCCAGCCTGGCCTTGATTGCCTCCAGGGATGGGGCATCCACAGCCTCCTTGGGCAGCCTGTTCCAGTGCCTCACCACCCTCGGAGTGAAAAGCAAGAGGGCTGCCCCAGAACTCTTCATCCCAATTAGCTGCTGCGGTTGAACTGCAGTATCATAGAACCATCACTCCAGGATGTGTGCTGGTGAGCATCAGATCAGCCACAAGCGACTCCTGAGCTCAAATAACCAACGGCATTTCCACCAGGACAACAAATTCTGGCCAACCCCGAAGCAGGGCTGAGCTGCTGCCACCAGCAACCAGGACATACACCACATCCAGGCCCCACGAGGCACTCAAGAATCCCTTTGGGATGACACAGATGCGTTCAGATCTCAAAAAAAAAAAAAAAATAAAATAAAAGGGCTAAAATTAAGGGGCCAAACCAGTGGCTGGGAAACGGTTCCATACTGGAGAGCCATCCCACCATTCCCTGCAGAGTTCATTCCGACTGGACGGCGATCATTTACGCACTTGAGGACATCCATTAGCTCTCAAATGAAACGGCGTATATGGGAAGGATTTATTGTGCTTGGAGGGAAACGAAGATGCTAAGCTGGCTGGTTTCTCTGGTGTGATATGCTGGATCATCTCCTAAGCACTTACCTTCACTGAGCACAGAAGTTTTTGCGTTCCAGCAGAGCGCTGCGGGTGATGTGCTGCTCATTGATTTGTTCTGGTGCTCTGAATGAACCAATTGCTCATCAGTTCATCATCACAGGGCTAACGTTTGCAGCCACGGCTAACTCTGAATGTTTAAAGATAATGCAATTAAAAATAACCGCCTTTTTTTATTTTCTCTTTAGCAGCCTTTTGGCTTTAGATCCCTTATACTTCACCTTTTATAGCCTCCCTCTGCAAAAAATGACAGCTGGAGTCTTGCTTATATTAAAAAGATAGAGGAAAAAGCTCCTGCAATTGCAGAGCTCCAACGGTCAGGCATTAAAAATAAAAGTGCTGCCAGCTGCAAAATTCATGACAAATGGGGGGAGCTGTTGCCCGTCTCCCTGCATGGCAGCAGAGTTTATGGCCATATCTTTTTAATTTGATTTTTACCTTTATTAAAGGGTTTCCTCCCCACTGCCCTGCAGAAGGTGCTCATCGCTGTGCGTGTTTTCAAATCCCATCTTATCACAAAGCGGGGGATTAAGTCGGGTGGCAAAGGCTGATCCAAAGCCCAGGCATCTCCCTGACTTCTGCATCAGCGTGGTCAGCAAGGAGGGCTGGGGGTGCTGCCGAGAAGGGCGTGCAGTGAGAGAACCAGCAGGGTCACAGAGAGCCAGGATGGGCTTCCAGCACCACCAGTCTGCTTTCCTGACATCCGAGATGCCGTATGGGTTTGAATTGTAGGTCCCTGCTCGGAAAGCTTTTTGGGAAGCTTTTATTCTGGAGAACACCCTGAACGCGCAAAACAGAGGCGCAAAACGGAGGTTTATATCCTGTGCCCCCTCAATAGGGAAGCTGTGAAACCTGCCAACTCGTTTTCCTATTTAAGTATTATCCCACTCACAAACCCGTCAGAAGAACATTGTTAGGTTCACAAACTCCAACACTGCGGCGAGGAAATGACAGCTTGACATCTGATGTATTTAACCTCGGCATTTCTGTGCCTCAGTTTCCTATCTAGGAAGTGGGTACAGAAAACAACATTTCTTCCTAGGAAAGAACTTGGAAAGCTCATTCCTGGGTAGAGCTAAATAACACCATAACCACGCAGGAACAACAGGAACAACTGCATAGGAGATGCAGCTTGGCCAGCTGCTCATCCAGACAGGAGCTCCCCGTGTTTGTCTCCAGGTATTTTCCTCCCATTCAGTTTCCCAAAGCCAGCTGTGATCACTGCCATGGCACAAGGAGGTGAGGGTTCTTCAGGCCTCTCCTTTCACTCTGAAGCACAAAAAACAGTAACAGCTGCAGCAACCCAATCAGTTCTCTCCCCCCTCCTCCCCCCCATTAGGCTCCAGCCTACAACCACGCTGAATGCTCCTTCAGTCTGCATCTGGAGTGCAGCTGGATCACCTCACACTAATGAAAGGCCAGGATTGCCCAGAGGGGAAAGAATGTGTTTTGCAATGCAAACCCCCCTTGCCAGAGGGATCTTCAGCCACGTGAAGCAAGATCTATCTGCTCTCAAACCTGCAAATATTCCTCCCAGTCTCAGCTTCCCCACTCTCCAGCAAAGAATTAACATCTCCACACTGATGTGATGGAGAGCTGAGCTCTGCACTTTGCAGTGCTGCAGGCAGAGCCAGGAATGCTGCCTGGAGTCTCCACGTGTCCCACCAACCACTGACATTCCTTCCTACCTGAGCTGTTCCATGGGTCTGTGACAATCCTGACATACACACAGCACCTGGAGATGAGACCACCTGCAGAATGGGACACAAGGTTCGTTCTGCTGGGAAGGCACTGGAGGGTACAAGATGCAGCTCCCCCCTGTCTGATCCCATGCTCCCCTCTGCCCCCTGGCCCATAGCTGCAGCCCCTGCCCTGCTCCCTTCCCAGCAAAGCCACCACCAGTTTTATTGGAAAGGTACAAGAGCAAACCCTACAGATAAACCAAGCCTGTGCCTGCAAGCTGGGGAGAGAAACACCTGCAGATGAGTTTATTTCTGCACAGCCTCCTGCATCCAGAGTGTGCGTGACATCACCACACACCCCAAACCCTGCCTGGATCAAACCATCAGATCCTGCAGGCACAGCACAGAGCACATCGCTGCTGGAGGAAGATTTCACCTTTCCATGCCCCCATATTTCCCCCATAATTCAGCTACCCAAGAAGTGGACACTGTGAGAGCCATTTTCCCCTGACACCCCCCTGGCACTGCCAATAGAGGCACAGGCATCTTGTAGAGAGCAACACAAAAGCTTTGCTTTGCTGGAAATTAAAAACAAGGAAACAAACACCAGCACTCCTGTAAGCCCCAGACTGGCTCAGACAGAAAATTACTTTGAGACTGTTTGCATTCCAGATCAATGGATCAGCTGCAGTGCAGGCCAATTAGCACCTTGAAATTATTCAGTAAGCCCAGGGTGGGGGTTTTGGGAGGGGGTGAGAGCAGAGCTTTCTTGATGCAGAACTCAGTGCTGGGCTCCAGCTGAACAAGGTCAGCCAGCTGATGCTTCTGCAAGGCAACAGGGGGGCTGCCAACACTGCTCCTGTTTAACCAACACCAAAACTCTTCTTTGTTTGAGATGTTTCAGAGATGCCAGTCTAATTTCTCCTGCTGCTGTTAGGAACAGGACAACCTCTCTGCTTCATATGCACTGACCCAGGTGCACAAAGTGTGCTCTGCGATTGCTGTCAGAGGGAAAGGGAAGAATGCTCCAGTGTAATCTTGCCTGTGGTCCTTCTTTAAACAAATCCTACCTCTGAACTCACCCAGAAGCAATGAAGTGCTCTCAGAACAGCTCCCAGCCCGCAGGGATCCACAGGGACGTGGCCCTTGCTGTGGGATGCAGGGTTCCTCCAGCACTCCTCAATGCGAGCCCACAAAATGACAGGTACCAAAGACGGGTACTAAGGATTAAAGCAGCTACTTGAGAAGCCCTGCTCCTTGCTAACAGGTCCCCATGCTTCTATTATTAACCCGAGAAGAATGGAAAACCACCTCTGTCTAAATGTGTTTCTATTATCACAAAGGCGTTTCCATCTCTCCAGACCATAGGCAAGCGGAGTGCAAAACTCAGGCACTGATGCTCTTAACACTTCGAAGTCATGCTAATCTGATAAGGCACCGAGGGAATAATGCCAATAAACAAAGCCAGCCCTGGTAAGGAGCCCTCCAGATAGGGCACAGCACCACTGAGCACCCGCATGCAGCTTTGCTTTGTCTGTCCCTGCAACACGGGGCAGAAGCACAGCCAACCTGCCCCAACCCACAGCAAGGAAAAGCAAACAGCAGCATGCATGGTTTTCCTGAGATGCTCTGCTGTTTTCCACTCACGTGCAGCACTTGACTTTGGCCACTTTGGCTGAAAGCAGCAAAGCACAGAGGCTCGTCGTCGCACGTGTGTAAATCTCACTTTCTTACAGTGCTCCTGAGACAGCCAGGCTTTGGGGTAATCCAGCACTAAGTGCCACCAAAACAGCAGCATGAGGAATAATTAACAGAGAGATGCTTTCCAGGGCCGCGTGCTTTGGAGGCAGGCAGTTCACCCAAATAGGATTAGGATAGCTCAGGATTTTACTTCTTTATTTCCACTCCCTTAACCATGAGATCAGTGCAGCCAGCTTTGGAAGAAACAGGCGCAGAATTCACTTATGCTGAGTTGGGTCTGAAGCTAAAACTTCTTTTTCCTCTGTTTCTCAAGAACATTCAAGACAACTACAAATATGGAACGGGACTGACACTGGAAAGCAAATAGCATTTAGTCACCCACACAGACCTCTAACAAGCACTTTACTACATAAGTGAAAATCCTCTGCAAAAGCAGTTTAGTTCAGGGGAAGGAAACCTTCAGGAGAGCAGCAGGAGAACTCCCTGACTGCCCATTTGTGGGAAATTAGAGGTAAAACCCAAAACATCCGAGGGAAACCAGAATGGTTTAAGTGGGAAACCTCCGAGCTGAGGAAGCAGTGGGGCTGTGGTGGCCTGCTAGCACGTAAACACATAGAGAGTTTGTGTGCATGCACATAAATATGCCTACCAGTGCTTCCAGAGGCAGGACAAAGTCTCTGCAGAGCTCACTAAAGCTAAAAACCATCCTCTGGGCTTCCTTCTCCATCCAGGGTCTACAAAAGATGTTCTGTAACACAGACACTACCACCAAGTGCTGGTGAACATCAAGATGGTTTCTAGCGTTGTTGCGTTCAAGGATTCAATATCCAGTTCAGGTTGGATAACAGGAAAAATTTCTTCTCAGAAAGAACAGTGCTGCAGTGGCACAGCTGCCCAGGAAGGTGGTGGGATCACCGTCCTTGGAAGTGTTCAAGAGCCACGGGGATGTGGCACTGAGGGATGTGGTTAGAGGTATGGTAGGGGTGGGTTGGAGTGGGACTACATGATCCTAGAGGTCTTTTCCAACCTTAATGATTTGATGATTCTATGAATAACAGAGACCAGGACGTCTGCCAATGAAGACAGCAAGTTGGGCCAGGAGAAACTTTGGTCCTGAGCTCCTTGTGTTGCTCATTGAAGGAGAGGAGAAGTGTCAAGAGAGAGGCAATGAACATTAACAGCAGGGAGAAAACCAGGCCAGGCTGAAGCTACCAAATGCAGTTGTTCTCCTCATGAATTTCTAAGCAAAGTTGTGCGCACATGTTCAAAGTCCTACAGGAAGACATCCAAGGGGAAAAAGAAAGAAGTAAATCTACAGGGCTGGCTTTTCAAATGATACAAGAGCACTTCAGAGCGTCTGGCAGCCCCATTTCTAAGTGCCCTATTCCCACGTCTGATGTCTAGAAAAGAAGGTGGACACAGGCCAGACATGTTCCCCTGCACAAGGCATGAATCCAGAGGTGAAAGCAGGGAATAGTTGGGTTATACTTTCTCCACTGGAGACAGACCACAGCATCCTGTTTTTCAATGCTCAGCTTTAGAAAAAAATCCCCCAAACGTGACTGTTTGTGCCCACTGGTCTCACAGCACAGCACCAGGGGACATCATTAACACAGATGCTCCATACTCCCCGCAGCTCTGCATCCCACGGGTTGGTACAGCCTTTCCTAGGAGGGGACAGTCCCCACAGGATGAGAGCACTTTGTGGGCTCAGCACACATTCCCACGGCTTCTAAAACCACAGTCTTCATTTAACAGGCACAAGGAATCCACAGAATGGTTTTTCCTTGGGTAGAAAATGGCATCTTCCCCTCTCCAGACCCCAAGCTCAGATCTGCACAGCAGGAACCATCAACCAGGTGCCCCCAGCCATGCAGGGACCTTATTGGTGTTCTGGCATAGGAATTTTTTGTTTAACAAACTTTCTTTCTTGCAACTCGCAGCAGTAGTCATGGTGACAAAACTGGGGTCCTTGGCAACGCACCAATGATGCTGCAAATCTACGATGACTAATCCTAAAAGCCTAATTTGTAGAACTCATTCAAATGCTTAAAGATTCACAGGTCACCACAGGGGTCGATTTCCATTTGCCAGTGAGGGACAGGAGACAAAGTCAGTAATTGCTGGAACCACGCTCGGCCCCACCGGCTCTTTCTTCCACACCTTTCATGTTTCACCTTTCCACTCCTGGCATTTCACTGACAGAGGCAAAGGGAAACGGAGTGGCCTCTGCTAACACACAGCACAACCTGCTTTGCATGGCTCTGTCTCCCTGTTTATACCAATAAGGCACTAAGCTACACACTGCAGACAGTATCTTATGCCACAGAAAGCAAATCACGCTGGCCTGAAGCGCAGAGTCCTAAATCTTTATCCTGTAGTGCTAAATAATTATCATTCATCTAATTGATTGTGGTTTTGAGTAAGCATTCACATCACTCCCGTTACCAGCTGCCAGAAACAGGCCAGGTTATGCTGTTCCATGGCATGGCAATAGGATTTTCACATCTCATCCATTGCCTCAACCCTCCTACCTTTCCCACATGGGGATCCACCTGCAGAAAGACTTCTTCTACCTGGGACACAAGAACACCCACATGGCTGAAGGCAGGCAGCTTCAGTTAGAAACAAGCAGATAAAAGTAGTTCATAGAGCCATAGAACCGTTAAGAGTTGGAAGAAACCCTCGAAGGTCATCTAGTCCAATTCCTCTGCAATGAACAGGGACACCTACAGCTCCATCGCAGCTCAGAGCCCATCCAGCCTGACCTTGAAAACCCCGTAAGAAAACACTGTAAGAAAATTCTTCCTTATATCCTATCTGAACTCCCCACTTTTATTGAAACCATTTCTCTTGTCCTTTCACAACAGCCCCCACTAAAGAGTCTGTCTCCTTTTTTCCTGTAGCTCCCCTGTAGACACTGACAGGCTGCTGTCAGGTCTCCCTGCTGCCTTCTCTTTTTCAGGCAGAAAAGCCCCAGCTCTTTCAGCCAGGAGAGGTGCTCCAGCCCTTGGATGATCTATGGTTGGTAAAATTCTAGTTCCACTGACTAGGATTTTCCCCTCCTTAAAACTGGACAAACATAATTGCACTCACTGGGACTGACACAGAGCCAAGTCAAGTACAAAGCACCGTTGGTTCCCTTCATTAGTTTGTCAATGTTTCTGTTCCTACAGAGGAAATTAAGTTTAACCAGGAGTTATCTCCACACATACTTCATTATATTGCTGTATTAAAGCAACAGCAACACTAATTATTATAGGTTCTAACAGCTTCTGCTGCACCTTCAAGAGCAAAACATGCCACACAATGTATGTAACCCTTGTTTCAATCCAGTCTTGGTTAATTCTTTCAATCAGAACCATTAAGGTTGTAAAATACTTCTAAGATCATCTAGTCCAACCATTCACCTACCACATCCATGTCTTGCGCATCAGAGGCTCTGTAAATCTTGGAGATAGACACAATTTTGCATTTTGAAAAACAAAAACCTTCACTGACCTTCATGGAGACTGAGCCACCAACCTCGGGGTGCTTGGACAGTTAGATGGGGCCTGCAGGTGCTTAGCAGAGCACCTCCAGCTCCTGCAATGGAACCACTGGTCCCACTGACCACAGAGGTGCCATAGTTCCTTAACAGGATGAACTACTACAGCAAAAGACCCGAATACAGATTTATTCCTTATTATCAGAGGTGATGTTCTGGTGCTACTGGCTTGGGTTTTAAGGTTTGCAAACACCAGCAGGATCACCAAGTCCAGCCTCCAACCCACTCCCACCATGCCCACTCACCACCTCCCTGCCCTCTCCCAGTGCTACAGCTTTAACTAAAGCCCTCAAAACATTCTGAGATCTGCAGTGTTACAGTGCTATAAATCTCTGTGCAGACTGAAATCCTGAACACGTGGAGTGCTTTCGCTCACACCTTTTTCAACCAGGATTACTTGAACTTCTCCTGTCAGTACAACAAACCCCGCAAGGTCCCCACCAGCACTACAGCGAATGTTGCTGCCCACATCACCTCCTGTGGCCCAGCACATCCCTTACCCAGGGTGATACCAGTGCTAAGGCATTGCCACCCTGCAGCACTAGGATCTGTATTCCAGTGGCACAGCATCGTTCCGCTGGGTAGGAACTCCTTGGAGATTTTGCTCAATTTCTGTAATTGTAGCCTAGGCTGGGCATCTAGGCACTGGTAGCTCGATGGATGGAAAAGACACTGCATCTTTAGCTGCTGCTCAAATGCAGGAGAAGAGCTCCCTATAACACAACCCATGAAGCTGCTGCATGTCTGATGGCTGCTGGATGAGGAATTGCAAAATCTATTCTCTGCTCCACTGTCCTCTCAACTCCTTCTGAAAATGCAGTGTCCCCATGGACATCACATAATCACAGCGTGCTGGGGCTGGAAGGGACCTCAAAGACCACCCAGTTCCAACCAGCACGCCATGGGCTGCCAACCACCACATCAGGTCACCATCTAAGCTCAGCTGAACAAAGCATTAGAAAGGGGCTGCACGGTCAGTGGGATGGGCAAAGCAAAAAGGTGATGGATAAGGCATTAAGCATTGCTAGAACACGGGATGGAAGGGAAAAACAAGACTGAAGAAAGAAGGATAAGAGGCAGCACAGGTTGCTGTGAGGTCGAGGGGAACTTTGAGCTCTACTTAACATCTGCAGGAGGTCTGAATCCGACACAAGAAACCCTGGGATGATGCTTGTTAAATGCTTCAATGAATTGGAAGTTATCTTGCAGTGTATTTTTAGTTGGCACCAACAGGCATTACATAATGGCTATTATATAACGGCACTACAGCTACAAATACTCTCGTTTGAGCTTTTTGTTTGTTTGTTTTTCTCTCTCCCTTTTCTTTTGGTTGTTTTTTTTTTTTTTCCATCTTCCCCTTAGTGGGAAACTGATCAATAATTGCACTTTCCATCAAATGAGGGAGGCAAATCCTTCAGAGAAAAATCAAATGGAGTAACAATATTGTTACCGAGCCCTGTGCGCTTCGCTCTTGCCCAACCTCAAACAGAATTAACTATTCCCAGAATAGAAATTCCACTAAGGCTTATCTGTAGTTTAAAGGGACAGGCTGTGATTATGTGCAGACACTGAATTTCTCAATACTGAAGGATTTTTATTTTTTTTTTACTTTATCTCTTACCAATGATAGCTCAGAAGACAAAAATAAAGGGGGAGAGCACCGCACGAAAGATGCTGAGAAGCTGACGGAGATTTTCTTTATCTTCCAATGAGATCAGCACTGCTTGGTGCTCCTTTAAAATCCTGGCATAGAGATGCTGTGGTTTTTTTTACATCTTTTCTTCTGAACAGCCGTACTGGCGAAGCAGCAGAGACTTCTGCCTCCCAACTTGGTGCTATGTGAAAAAAAATAGAGAAAAAAAAAGGAGAAACTTTCCAAAAGCAAGGAATATTTCTCTGCCTTTATTCCCTATCTCTGGACCTAAATGGAGCCGAGGCGGGCGTTCAGCTTCTGAGCGCAAAAACAAAAATCAGAGCAGTGGTACAACACAGCTCCCACATCACGCTGCCCTCGGGGCTTAGCAGAGGGCTTGCTTTGTTTTTGTCATCCCAGCACAGAGCCTCTCTAACAAACACAGCACTCAGTAACGCTGCCTTTTGCAGGCTGGTCTTCTTTGAAACAAATGAGGCGATTGCAGAAAGAGCAAAGACATCATCTGACACAGTGCCTTGCTAGCAAACTGCTCCCCTCTGCTGTCTCACTATTCCAGCTCCTCAGGCCCAGCAACACCACCGATAGGAGCTTTATAAATAACCCAAAGCAGCGCTGCCTCGCTGGGAAGGCACTGTGCTGAGCACATCGCTGGGTGTCACACAGGAACAAAAACCCTGAGAGAGACGAGAGGGGAAAAAAAAACCCACAAATGCAGCTGCTTGCAGAATGCTGAATCTCTCTGGAGAGAAGTTCTTTCAGCTTTAAAAGCTGCCGTGGCGCAGAGCAGAGCCCAGTGCTGAGTGCAGATCTGAAGGCAGCAATCACAGCCCCACGCAAAAGGAAAGCCTGGCAGGGCTGCTCGTGTAAACAGGAGCAAAAAACCAACAGGAGAACAGGACAAAGAGGGAGCAGAAGGGAGGAAAATGTATTAGCTGGCATGCCAGCACTCGGTTTGGGCTAAAATATTACAGTTTGGAGAAGATGGAATAGCTGACGAAAACTTACCCAATGTGTCAAGAAGATACATCATTACATGAGGAATGCTGCCTTGCTCTGGTTGGCAGGCTTATGACACCTAGGTATGAGGATCCTGAATAATCAAGTTGAGAAAAAGGTAATTTGCTGGAAGAGCTGCCTCTGGAAGATGCTGGGGCTCTGCAGATACGAATGCATGGGAGTTGTGCTCTGCGGTGCTTTACAAGTAGTCCATACAAAGAATACAGCCATTTGTCATTCAGGACTGAAAATATTAGAGAAACAAGCATCAAAACAAGCAAAAACTGTAGGTTTGCTTGCATTTGTCATGGTTTTCTTCACCTCTGTAAAAGCCATTAAGGAACTGCACAATAACCGATCGCTCGCACAACTGGGAAACAGCAAAAACAAGCTCAAAAGAAACAAGCATTCACGGCTCTCAGGAGAAATGCTCCTAACTCATTTCAAAGCCACCCAGCCCTGCTGATCCTCCACCAAAGGTGCTTGGGATGAGGGCATTTGATGCAGCTCTGGGTGCAGTGCTGTTTCTGCTATTGAGTGTCCTTCTCAAGATCAAAAGATGGTTACTGAGTTACTGAGTGCTGCCACATGGCTGTACCATACATATGGATCAGCAGCTTGTTCATCACGTATGCAAATGAGGGAGACTCACAGAATCATTAAGGATGTAAATGTCCACTTAGATCACCAAGTCCAACTGTCAGCCCACCCCCACCATGCCCACTGAATTGTGTCCCTCAGTGCCACGGAGCAGCACAGAGCCCTGGATGTCATTGCCCCTGGAAGGTCTCAGGTTGGATACTAGGGAAAATTTCTCCTCTGAAAGAGTGGTCAGGCACTGGAATGGGCTGCCCAGGGAGGTGGTGGAGTCACTGATCCTGGAGGTGTTCAAGAAACACTCAGACGCTGCACTGAGGGACATGGCATAGTGGGGAAATACTGGTGCTAGAAGGATGGTTGGACTGGGCGATCTCGGAGGTCACTTCCAACCTTGGCGATTCTATGATTCTAGGGCAGCTGTTACCCCTCGGAACCTTGAGACACAGAGGTTCAGACCAACTGTGTTTCAGGGCTCCTTGGTTTCTCACTTTTAGGGAAATTCCATGCAACAGGAGGGCAAGGAATGCCAACTACCAGCTGCACACCCAAGCACAAATCCCTGCGCGTGTGCTGCTGCCAGGTGGAGGAATTGTCTCACTGTATTTAAGTCAGAATTAAAATCTATTTATCTCTCATCAGTGAGATGTTGTACCTTTAAGAATACAATAAAAAGCTTCAGATCTGCAAAACAGGAACCATTTATCAAGCAGATGCTCTGAAAGACATCCCTGTGAAATGCCCAGTGATCAGCTGTGGGCACTCAGCCACAGTGGCCTGTGAGCTCTGCCCCACTGACATGTATTTTTAAACCAGCTCTCCCACAGACAGGGTCATTTAGGGCCCAGAACACCAGTCCTGGGTGCTAGGACCTGACCCTACAGACTCCCTTGCAGAGCATCTCTCTGTATCTCAGCTCTCTCCCTCTAAGATCAGGATATTATGCCATCTCCCAGTGCTTGTTTATAAGTCCAAAAGTGCAGAGCATGAGCCACCTCCTCCTAGATTTATGTCACGTGAAATGCTACTCTGTCCCTGCTTGGTGATCAGAGTGCATACGTCTGCAATAAGCACAACAGAGAAGCAAGGGTGCCCAGGGAGGTGGGGGATGTGGCACTGAGTGACATGGCCTACAGCAGTCCCAGTCCTGGGCTGATGGTTGGACTGCATGACCTCATTGGTCTTCCCAACCTCAATGATTCTGTGGATCTTCAGGCATAATGCAGCCAGTCTGTGGCGATGCCTTTTACTTCCACACCAATCCCAGTGAAATCATCTCAATGTAATGCATTCTTTGAAACCAACCAGTGATATTCTGTAGGGTCTTTAACAGTGCATGGATTAAGTGCATTGCCACTGCACTGATACAAACCACTGGGAGCATCTCTCAGACACATTGATATCTCCTGAACTCCAGCTGTGCCTGGGCTGGAGAGTCTGGAATGCTACAGCAACAAGAACAACATAGCAATAAAATAAAATGAAGCTTTCAAGTTTTAAAAGATTAGTGAAATTTTGCTTTCTATTCAAATTAGGAAGAAAAAAAAAGATTACTTACAAAAAACCCAACTCCCCCCACAAAGTGTTTACTCTCTCCTGAGATGCTGCTAGAGATTATTTGCATTACTGCAGATCATCAGCAACAGAAAAGCAAATGTTTAATAAGAGGGAGAAAAATAGGAGGCTCTGGAAAATAATGCCAGTTAAGGGGTTTTCAGATTGGTCTGCATGAAAGGAAATGGGTAAACAGTGATCATCTGAACTCCATGAGAGCAATAAGCACTCAAAGGGTGCAAGAGACCTGCAGATGGGTGCTGGGCACGGAGTGAGCAGCAGTGTTAGGAGAGGAAGGAGATAAGGAGAGACTAGAACAGCTTCAATTCATTTCTGCAGATGTACTCGGAGAGGTGCAAAGCGGAACTTTTCTGTGCACTGCAAGGAATCAAAAGCTAAAGAAAGTCCCATGATAGGACTTAGCAGAAGCTCAGCACAAAGAAATACAACAGGCATCCTTGTATAAACAGAGAACTGCCTGACTCCCAGATACGGGCTTTACAAGCACTGCAGTCTGAACACTTGGTTCCATGGCTGAGCTGGGCAGGTCAGTGGCTGGAGATGGGCACACGGCTACCAAAATGCTACCCTGCTCTGTGTGAAGTGTCACCAATCTTAGCTCTTAAAAACACAACACAAATCAAAAGACGAGCTGACTTTTCCAGCTCTTTGCATCCTGCTGTTGCTGTGGGACGCCATGGGATGGCTTGGTATGAAAGGGGGCATAGAAGCAAAGCGCCCTGCGGAACAAAGCTGTTGTGTCTGCACTGCACTCACATGACCTCTTCCTTAGGGTAAACAACTCTGGACTCCTGAAGCAGACCTGGTCGCAGATGGTTCTCCAGTCCCAAGAATGCCAACTGATCACAAAGGTGAAAGAAAACCCTAAATGTTGAGCGGCCACAGCAGGGAAGGCCCTTTGTGCAGGTAAAAGCAATGTCTAGACATGCTGAACACACTGCCTTCATCATCACTTTATTCACATTTACAAAGTTCCTTGTGAATGTGTCCTCAATGAAAAGGATGATCCCTTTTCTTGCTGGTCATCACCTGGCTGTATGGACAGTTTACTCCAGAATGACACGACAGCCTAGGATCTGGCAGGCTCTGCTCATCCACAAACCCAACGCCACCAGCCTGCTCCTCTTCTCTCCCCTCTTCCCACTCCATTTCCCCTCCAGGACTGCTCTGCCTCCTCCCATTCTCCTTGCTCACAGACCCAGCTTTGGTTCCTTTTGCCTCCTTTGCCCTCCCCAACAGTCCCATGCACAGACAATCAGGTCCCCTTGCATGGACAGGTTACCAAATCTAGCAGAGAAATCAGGCCAAAGGCTGAGGGATTTCCACGGGAAGCACTGAGCACAGTTAACATGAAGCAGTACTACCAGCTCCACCTAGAACAAGTTTTCAACTTTTGCTGACACAGTTCATTATCTTACAAAACAAATTGCTCCAAGTGAACTGCGACATTAGTGTGTGTGATCCTCCAGTCACTCAGGCTATTAATGTTTAAGATGTAATTAGAAGTAAGGGTAGAAAATAGCCTTTGCAGAATATTTTTCAGACCATTAGTTGAAAGAATTTTCCACGCAATTTCTCTCTGGCATTTCTGAGTACAAGGCCTTCTCTTTATCAAGTGCTCCCCACTCCTGCAACTCCTGCACTGCTTCACCTCAATGCAAAAAGGCCAAACCCATCTTACTCTCTGATCCATGAGTTCCTCTTGGGAGCCTGGCTGTTAAAGAATTGAAGAAGGAAGCTGGGAGAAAAAAAACACAATAGGTTATGGAATTGCTGTCTCCTGTAGAAATTAAACGTACTGATGCCATCCAGCAGCAGAGATGGTTTGCTCATTAACACAGAATCGTTTGAGTTAGAAGGGACCCTTAAAGGCTGTCTAGGCCAAGTCCCCTGCAAGCAGCAGGTGTCACTCACAGCTCCATCGGGAACGTTTTGCCCATTTAACCAGAACTACTTCTGCATGAGAAATTCTTCACATCAATCCTCTTCGCTGAGCGCTCATCTTGGAAATCAGGTACCTCGTGCTTCCTTGCCACCTGGAATGTTCTAGCTGCAATGGCTGCTTGGAAAAGACTTCCTGGATCACATTACTATTACTATTTGTGCTGGAGGAGAGGCTAAGGAGACTTAGTCCACTGGGGAAAAAAAAAATCAGAAAAATTCAGAAACAGGAAGAGCAGTGGATGCAAAGCAGTGTCTCATTCTTCTTTTCCCAATTTTCCACCGAGTGCTTTTTAAGCATCATCTTTCCATTTTCAAATCAGGAAGCTGCACCTCATGTCAGCAACTAATCAAACAACCAACTAATCAAAACTGACAACAGCAGCATCCCCACCTAGAATAACTCATCAAAAACATGCCAAACTCAACCACAGGAATCTCGATAGAATAGGATCTTTTTTTTTTCTTTCCATACTAGATTTCCCTCCAGAAACATTTGAATTTTTAAAGCGGCTGGGGAAGGACTGGGGGCTGCCAACAAGCACAACCTGAGCTGTCAGAGCTCTGCAAGCACTCCAGCACAGTGCTGCAGTACAAATGCACCCTGCTCAAAATCCAGTTGTGCCAACAGACCATCAGTTCCCCTGGTCACATAACCCAACCTGGACAGAGGGAATGAGGCTTTCACATGCGTACAACCCTTGCTGATGCCTCCTCATTCTCCCTGTGAAGAGCCAGTCTGCTCCAGCTCCCCTCCCTCCCTCCAAAGCTGTACATTTCTATGGCACTGTACATGGCTTAGTGGGCATTATGGCTACAGGTTTAGGGCTGGACTAAATGATCTCAGCAGTCTTTTCCAGCCTTAATGGTTCTGTGAGGGGTCCTGATGTTTTGGATACTTAAGTCAAAGTCAGCTTCAGCACAGGAATGAGCCCCTGAGCCCCAGTGGCAGAATAAGCCTAAAATTAAGCAGGTGCACAAGAATTAAAGATGCAGCCACTGCTGCACAAAGAGCACCGCTATCAAATCTCTGTTCCTCTACAGTGTTTTCTGTTGGGGCTGGAGAAGCACGCTCTGCAGCTGCTCTGAACTTCATGTTTATGAGACACAGGTTGTACTTCTGACAGCAGACAGGTTTCAGTTAGTGGTTTCCTTTCATCCAACTGGGCGGCAATCTGAGAAGCTGGCATGGATTGTCCTCGGTCCTTGGACACACATACATTTCCTTGTAAAGGTACATGCAAGCTGCTAAACCAGGCACATTGTGGCACGCTGGAATATCCATCTAGGTCAAGAATTTGTTTACACAAATTCTAAAAATGAATTTGTCTGGGGGGAAAATGATCTCTGTTTGGAGCATAAAGAAACATGGTAAACATCCTCCAGAGCAGGCACTGCTGCCTGCTGCAAACAGCAGAGAGCTTGTTTGAGAGGCTGCTTTTTTGCTGGTTGAAATGCCAAAATAGAAATCCACTGGGGGATGATCCACACCATAACCCACAGAAATGCTCATCCCACATCTCCCAAGGCTTGGGACTAACTTTAAAAACAAGTAAATAAACAACACCTGCAATTTGCCCAGCTTATACCTGCTATCCGAGGCCAGGACAAAACCACCACCGAGCTCCTGGATACCCTGCTCCATTGGGCTGTTCTCAGCTACAAACGTTGGTGTCTCACGTGAGCCATCCAGTTCACCAACACAGGAAAAACTCAGGCTTGATCTTGGATTGCTAAATCCTGGCAGATGCTCTCAGTACATCGATCAAAGTTTGAAATTCCAATATACTTCACAGTTTTAAGCTGTGGTTTAAGGAGAGATTGCTGGAGAGGAACAGCTTAACATGCTTTCACTTAATCCCCTTCTTCATCCCTGAAGAAATACACACGTGTAAATACACAAATATAGCTATGCTCACATACATACATACAGCCATAATAGAAATTGGCAACTCTTCATTACACAAGTTCAGCACAAAGGGATTCAGTAAATAAATACCCCTCCCAAGCCCACAGAAGCAGAAGAGAAAAACAAGTGTGAAATGAATACCTTGCATACGCAGCTACTCCAGCATGACTCTGGAGAATGCCATTTATTTAGTGCTTACAATCTGCTCAGCAACATGCAAGGAAGAAATCAGATTGCTGGGGACCCTTCAAGGGAGTAGGAGCCATGCAGTCAGAACATCACCTCTGTGTCATGGAATTCTCCAATTTTACGTGCTCCAAAACCAACTGAAAGTAAATGCAGACTGTGACTGTGGAGATAGGGTTTGTTCCAGCTTCAGAAAGGCAATAGATGTGGAAGTAGAACTGAAAAAGGGAGCAGTAAGACTTGTAAAATGAAGAGGAAAAAGTGATGGAGATCCCAGCATGGGCAAATGAACAAAATTAATGCAAAGAAAACTGGGGATGTCTACTTTTTGCCTAGGTATGTAAAAAGATAGGAGAGGGATTATGGTAGAAAAGGGAAAACAACCTGGTTTTTATGACTCTCTGGAGGAAGCTGGCTGCTGTCAATCACCTCTTAAAGCTAAATGAGGTTGGTGGAGTCAGGTTTGGATCTAAAAAACACTGCAAATCTGACTGACCTGCATACCTGTACATCCTACAATGAATGCGGCCATATTGTGATTCATACTTTAGGATTTTATTTCTGCTAATAAAAAATATTACCAGGCCCCAATTTTCTCAGATACACCAACGCCTCAACAGAACTGGATAAATCCAGATTAACACAGACAAGAAATTTTCACTGTTATTATCCACTGTGGTTGATGCAGCAACGTCTCCTTCATCGCATTACTGTGCCTGAGCAGGACATCGGTCACCTACAAGGAGATGGATGTACAGAATCCACACCAGAAACCTTCAACAGAGCCCTCAGGTCCGTGGTAGAGGGCGTGCATTAAGACTGCTCAACTGAACGCTGTGACTGTAGATGAGCAATCTGCTGATTAGGGCTGCACGACTTTTAAATAGGCACCCAATACATCAGGAAATGCAATTTTGTGTCAAGGTTATTTAAATGGCACTTAAAGCTAAGAGCTTAAATAAGTGCAGTGGTGAGGACTTGGTATGGGAATCTGTCAGAACTGTGAGTTCTGGCAGTGGATTAGAATAAAGTAGCAAAAAAAAAAAAATGTATATATATATGTATTTATAAATATATCCATTTTCTTTTAGATTCAAGACTTCAAGAGAAGCTTAAGAGCTAGAAGAGGGGAAAGATTCCTGAACAATCGCTGTCACAGGAGGGAACTCAGAAATCATCGATTCCTACAGCTCAGCGCGTGAAGAGTCTGCAAGCACACATCAGGAGTCAAGATCTAATGAACATAACCTGACACTAACACCTTTTCCAAATGGAATAAAAGATCTGGAAGAGCAG
Organism: Lagopus leucura; assembly: GCF_019238085.1. Classification (NCBI taxonomy): domain Eukaryota; kingdom Metazoa; phylum Chordata; class Aves; order Galliformes; family Phasianidae; genus Lagopus; species Lagopus leucura. Next base: position 2,523,763 of record NW_024962276.1, on the reverse strand, counting down.
CTGACTTGCACGTTTATTTCCATCACTGCCTGGTGGTGCACCAAGTGCATCAGCCATAAGAGCAACATGTGGGCACCTCTGTGCGGTAATACAACCCCCAAGAAGCAACACCGTTCAACTGCAGGTAAATGTCATATACTTTCTTGCTGCCTGCTGTTTCTAAAATGCTCTGCATCCTCAGCTGTGCAAGTTCTGATGGTAAAACATATTTCTGGAAGGTGGTTACAGCTGAAAGACAGATTTACTGATGACGCAGTCCAAAAAGATGAGAAGTGTTTTTAACCGCAGGGGCAGAAGAAGAGCGGGCATGCCTTTAGCATTATGCACTGAGTATCACAAGATAGAAATGCTTCTGCCAAGGGAAGCTGGAAATGCAACTTGCTCAACTTTCTCATCTGTAAGCTGCATGCAAAATATGAGTGCCATGGTCAAATAAAACATTCTACCATTTTAGGCGCATTGCCTAATTAGAGGCCATTGTTATCTGAGAACACTGTTTTTGCAGCTGTCAGGAAATTAAATAACCCAAGGGTAAGTTGGAATTAAATGAAGCTGTACAAACACATAGCCCAGCTCTGAAATCCTGACTCTGACAAATAGCTCCTCTGCTTTCCAAGGGACTAAACATCTTAACTGGAGCACACAGCTATCCTCTTCTATCAAGCCACAGGATAACGTGATCTCAGTCCTTCTCAGTGGCTGTGTAGGCATTCAGAAATGGGGAACTTGCGAATCCATATGTATGCACAGGCACTGCCTTCCCTCCACTTCAATAATCAGCACCTCCTGAGGAAAGACCTTCAGTACAAGTGCTCACTAAGAGAGCAATCAAGGGCTGATAAAAGGAAACGCTCAGACAAAACCCCCCGCTTTCCTCTCTTTTTCCATTCATTTCTCCTCTTGCAATCCTCACAACCTCAAACTTTGACAGAAATCTAAAATCTAAGCAGGTTACACTTTTACAGCGACTTTTTAAAAATTAAACACAAAGGAGAGGTGCATTTCCAACAGGACTGGCATCAGCATGAATGAAACCTACAGAAGTGTCCATTTGGAAAACATGTTTATGGTGCCCTCCCTTCTCAGCTCCCTGCATCAGCAGCTCCGACTGACAGCAGCAGACCTACAGACTGCTGGGAGGTGCATCCAGAAAATCCTGTTTTCACACTCGTGTCTCAGAAGAGGGACTCAAATATTTGGAATGCAGAGGTAAACAATGTCGACAAGTTTTGAAAGTCGCTGGAAACACGGGCTTGTAGTTGAGGCAAAAGCTGAACCGTCCCACAGAAATGTGTACTCAACCTCCTTTGTTTACTGGGTTCTTCGTATGTGGAAGAAAAAAAGCGACTTCTTATTGAACAGGGGTATCATAGGACAGGAAGCATGAATGCAATCCAAAAACAAAGCATCATTATTATGCTTGGCTAGAAACATGGCAAGGTGGATTCCAAAAATAATCACTGTGTTCCCTCTCAGTGGAGAGCCGAGTTGGGAAGGCAGACCCAGGTTGGGCTCTGGTCTGCATGCAGGAAACCAGGCTGCTCTCTTCCTTCCTATTCACGGGACAACGCACCACTACTCATGAGCAAACCTGGAAAAACCCGATCGCAGCTCGAGGAGCTGGAGCCTGCTTGTGAGAAGGGAGAAAGAAGCAGAGTTTGGTCTTTTCCTCCAGTGAGCCATAGAATCATAAAGGTTGGAAAGAGCTCTAAGGTCATCTAGTCCAACCAGCAACCCACACCTCTGACAAAGCAAAGGAGCACAAAGTCTGGCTCCAGATGTGGTCAGCGTGCAGATGTGTGCCATGACCAAGAGCTCGGCTCTTCTCGAGCTCTGTTTGCTCCCAGCACCGCTCACAGCTACACAGTGCTCCACAAAGCCCTGTTCTCCCCAGTGACATCCAGGGCCCACAGGCTGGAAGCACCACGAGCTCTGACAATCAGGCTACAGGAACTGCAGGAATCACAGAACCACAGAATCAGCACATTTTCCACTTCCTGACAGAATTTTCCCTGTGTTTCAAAATACCTTTGGCCAAGTTCTGCTCATAGGAGCCAGGGCCAGCGGCTCAGGGCACTGCTGTCAAGGGAAGCACGCGGCAGGTGCTGCTGGGAAACCAAAAACACGAAGAAAAGATGAAAAAAGGGCAACCAATGCAGTTGGGCTCATGCTTTCAATTCTTTCGCTATTTTCAAAGAAAACAGCATAAGGAATTCTTTTTTTCTGCATTTTTAAAATTGCATTTCAGGCGATATTTCACAGGGCTGACAGAGCAATGCAAATAATTACATTCCAAACGAGGCTTGAAGATGGAGCCACTGCATTCCTAACAGTTGTATGACTGTAACCTTGAGGCTATGTGACTTAATCCCAAGCAAGATTAAATACTAAGATATGAGATTTTAAAAAGATTATGCAATTTTTCTTTTCTTTTTTTTCCTTTCCACAAAAGGGTGATTTTTTTCACTGCAATCTCCAATCTGTTCCACTGGAGGGATGATTTATTCAGCAGGTCTGCAAGCGTACCTGTTGTAAAAGGTTCTGTGAATCCTTTGGGACAGAAGCTACCTCAGTTGTTATTTATCACAGCCCTTGCCTGTTACATTATCAAAGCATTTCTACACGTTTACTAATTAATCTTTATAAGGCCTGTTCTGAGGTGATTTAATAGGATTATCCCTGTTTTTCAGATGAGGAAACTGAGACACAATGAGAGATTTATCCAAAGTCAAGGGGAAAAGCCTGCAGCAGCCCTGGGAGCTCCAGCTCTTCCTGTGTCTGCAACAGCAAGTGAGAGGCTTGTTTCCCCACACAGCCCTTCCATGAATCCTGCAGATACCTGATGATCACCAGGCCAACATCCTGAAAATCATGGCTGGCCAAAGAGCCAACATCTCCTCTCTCTCTGCTTTAATTCCACAACAACTAGCTCAAGGCATCCAACCTCCTCCCATCCCCCTCAGGAAAGACCTGTTAGCTTGGAGTCAAACCCGTGCAGCAGCCTCTGCATTCCCAGGTAAGAAACAAAGAATTCAATTGATTCCAGTAACAGAAAGACCAAAACAAGGAGACACATTGCACCTAGATTATCAGAGCAACATCTGAGCCATCAGTAGCTCTGGAGATCTGATACCAGGGCTGACAGAAAGCTGCTCTATCACCAATCCCTCTTGGGAAGGTTGCTCAGATACAGGCAAGCAACCCTTAAGCCCTGCCTAAAAAATAACTAAATAATAATTAAAAGATCCACCAGTGCAAACAGCAAGCAAATGCCCAAATGCTCTCTAGTGGAAACAAATAAGCAGGGCTGCTAGTTCTTTTTTGAGCTCTATCTTGCTTTTAGATACCAACCTAAATAATTTCAGACAGAAAAGCATTCTTTAGGCCCTGCATTCACCAGAGTGGGTTGATGAGGGCAAGCCACAGGTATCTACGTGCTCAGCTGTCTCAGGCTTTGGAAAGTGTTAGGAAGCAGCCAAGATGGAATAAATTTGAAGGAAGAAATCATGGTACAAGAAGAGATGTCTGGGCTTCCTCACCACAGGCTGTGAAACAAAAACAGACACTGATACACACCCATCTGCAGGAAGAAGTGGTGAAAAATCTTTAATATGCTTGTAATATTTCTTTAAATAGGAGCAAGCAGAGAAACTGGACCAAAAGCCTCTATGTGGCAGGTTACCACAAGGAATAGTATGTGCAAACTCACTCGTGTGTGCACAGTGATGTTCCTCTACCCAGTGACACAAACCAGGCCTTGGAATATGACACACTTCTTATCCTTCCTTCCCTTCCCCCAAAAACTGTAATACCAAACCTCCCTGCCTCTCAGGAGAGGGCAGAAATCCCACATCATCACAGCCCCCTAACGTGCATATTGATCTGCATCAGCACTGCAGTAAAATCCTTCCCAACCAAGCACGTATTTCTCATTAGCCAGTCAGGTCCCCATGCTTTTAATTTGTATTTAGGTCATTAATACCACATTACTTAAAAAACACCAAACAACCTGAACACCACAGAGTACAGTCTGCCCAATACAGAGATCCGAAAGAGAGCGACTGTGCACGTGTTTAATAGAGAAAAACATCTTCTGCCTAGCAACCAGCCAGCTCTCCTGGCGGGCCAGGGGAAGGAATTCAGTGCTATAAATGTCAGCAGGCAAATTAAGCCATCATGCCTGAGATACAAAGGCCCAGTCACTGGGCAGTAAAAAAATTAAAGGAAAAACAGTTATAGGAGAAATATTAAACAAACCAAACAGATGCATCTAATAGCTTGCTTCCCCCACTATCTTTAAATAAAGTTACAGATTGCTCCCAGCTAGATGGGTTCTGTGCTTGCACTTATAAGCTGATTTCTTGCCCATTTTATATACAGGATGAAAGAGAAAATGCTGAAAGCAATTTACCATTTTGATGTTATTGAAAAAGGGAACTCAATGCAGTATTAAAGTATGTGATGGTCCTGAATCCAAGGTCAGACAGGGAACAGGTTGTCTGAGGATGATGGTTATCAAAACACAGCGCTGCCAGCAGGAGGGCTTTTCTCCTTTTCATCCTTTCTTTTCATTGGAACGAGGTAAACATTTTATGAATTCTGACAAAATCTCTCGGCCACTTCAGCTGGTCGAGTTTTTCTTTCCAAACAGTTCCATTATTCTTAATGTACTGGGCAATTTACTGTGAGGTCTGCACTGAGATTAGGAACCTCTTCATTCGAGATGCTGCGCAAATACACGGACTTCTGGCCTTAAGGAAATTGCTGTCCATTTGAGGCAGCCCAGGAAGGTTAAAGGAAGGACTGCTACCTCCTGTTTGCAGATGAACTACATCATAGGGATATGGAGAGTCCAAGGTCAGTGCAGCAACAGGCTCTGTGTGCTCCCAGGAAGCCTTCAAACTCCAGCCACTGCCTTTCCAGGGGTCTTAAAAAGGGACCATCATAAATGAAGCAGAAACTGAGAAAGCAGATCTTGCTGCCTTCTAGATGTAAAGGGACTATCATGCCCCAAAGGTGGCACAACAGAGGAACTCCTTCTCCCTTAGGTCCCAGCGGTGGTGACTCTGTGAAGGTCCTTTCCAACTGTCCAGCTTTGTTTCAAGCAAATGCAAGAAATGCAACAAAGAAATACCTGGGAGTAACCCACAGACATCTCTCACCTTCATGCAACCATCAACTATAGGCTACCCTTGGTGGGTTGTTCCTTCATTTGTGTTGTAGTCCTGAAGGCAGCTCTGGAAGAGTGTTAGTTCTTCCTTTCACACTGTGCTCTACAGAGACATTATATAAAAGGAGAGGCTTGATGAATGGCATTGCCAAATCAGAACTATCATTAAACCTAGCACTGCATTTCCAAGAGGAAAAAAAGCAAAGGATAAGCAGAACTGCAAACAAACAATTTGAAGAAACCAGCATAAAAAAAAAAGATGAGAAAAACAAAGTACCCAAACTGCCCCATTCCCTGCAATAAAAGGTCCTGGGGGTACAGGTACAGAAGATGCAACAAGATAGCTGCTGGGAATATCACTGAACAATGCTGCTACCCCACCTGCCCCCCAAAACCACATCTGTGCAAGCACCTGGTCACTGAGAACACTGCCTTCACACAGGAGGACCCACACAAAACCCTTCTGCCAATCCATCCCAGCACCTGCCACGAAAGGACACTTCTATGCACTGTCCCAGTGTAATTTTGCTGCGTAGAATTCTTCCCCATCAGCAGGCCAAAGTCCAAGAAATGGCCACTGGAACAAATGAGGTTCTGTGCAGATCTAATCCCCCACCTCAGCGCCAAGGAATTAAAGCAAAGAATTAGGCTGTGGCCGTTCCCTTCCAGAGCAAGGAATGCTTAAGCAGGTTACGGCTTTGCACTGCGGATATGTTCTGGGAAGGAGAAATAATGACTTGGTTGCCAGCCCAACTCACTTGTTTCTTGCAGGGAAACAAGCCTGAGGATTATTTTTTGACAAAACAGTTAAGAATGATTACTGCACGTCAGTGTGTTTGAAGTGTTAACCTCAAGGATTGCTGGAAGTGCCAGCATTTCCCCAGCTTTCTTCTCTCTCCAGTATTGTTTGTGCTATGTAGGACAAGGGGCCTGGCCAACCTGGCAGGCACTGGCTAGCAGGGCAATCCTCTTGCTGCTGCCACTGCAAAAATTCGTAGAGGTGCCTGAGAGAGAAAGGTTCTGATTTCCTCTGGATGTTGAAACACTGCAGCACGTGGAAATGGATGCCCTGTCCCTGGAGGTGTTCAAGGCCAGATTGATGGGGCCCTGGGCAGCCTGGTCCAGCATTAAATGGGGAAGTTCATGGCCCTGCGTGTGGCAGGGGGTTGGAGATTCATGATCCTTGAGGTCCCTTCCAACCCTGGCCGTTCTGTGATGGAGCAACAGTGGGGATCCCAGCAGGGCTGACCCTGAGAAAGAAGCTTTGAACATGGTGGTGACAGTTCTGAAAGATTTTGGACTCCCTACAGGAATGGGGTTGTTAGGAGAGTTAGAAGGGTGCACACAATGCAAGACTTGCCATCACATCAACACTTCCCAGCAAAGAGAAGGTGATGAAGCTGCTGTCCTGTGACACTGCTGGCTGTGCTGGTTCGTGCACCTGGCTCACTGGCCTCAATGCACCCCCTCCTTCCCCTGCACTGCGTGGAAGATGATCTTTGCTCCTGCAAAGCTCTGCTTTAACACCCATCTGCACACTGCACATCTGACCAAAGGGATGTGACACGCTGCCAAAACCACAGCCCAACGGAAGCTCCAAGGCTACTCTAAGCATCAGCAGTAAATTCATGTGCATATGACAGCCAAGGCAACAAAGTCAGACGGGTCCAAGCAGAGAGGACGGCTGCTCTGAAGTACGACAGCACTGTCTGCTTCCCAAAGATAACCCAGGGCAGCAGCAGGACACACAGCCCCACAAGGACATGGCATCCTGGCCCCAGGATTTGCTCTAAGCACAACCAGTGACACACAGAGCAACACAACCTCACTGCTGATGAGCAAATTGCTGCTGGAGCTTACCTTCATTTCAAGACAGAGTCATTTCCAGGGAGATAAATAACAGCATGGACTGGCAATGGCAAAGGCTGTGCAGGGCTGCTGGCCATCCAGGCTTGCCACCAGTGACTGAATTGAGGAATCTATTTGTATTAACTGGGAAAAGCTCTGCCACATAGTGCAGTACTTAGGAAAAACAAAAAATAAACAACTTTCCTCTTACTTTGGTGAATCCTCTGTTATTATCAAGCTCTTAGAGGAACACTTTGCATCCTGTTATAATGGGGAAACCAAATTTGAATTGATTTCCCCCAGCTGCCACCCGTAATAGAAAGGCCGATACTATCAATAGCAGCAATAAAAGGTTCATGCATACGCCACCTGAACAAGCACAACAAGAGGGATGCAGGCAGGAGGATCATTTGTCACCCCCTCTTTTGGGAACAAAGTCAGGACATGTGACTTCCAAGCAAACTTCACAACTCCCAACTCACAGCAGTATGACTTCCAAGCAAACCCTGCTACTCCCAATTCACAGCAGTAGCTGTAAAGATCCATTCACCTATTGTCAACATAGTGATTATTTTATGTTCAATCCACCATTATTGTATTCCAAAATGCAGCAATTTATCCTATGTTTATGAGTACTCCTGAAACAGAAAGGGGAATAATTCAGCAGTGACACTGATTATAAAACTTCGACTCTGTACTAAATAGTTTCTAATTTTCTCCTCAGGATCTGGATATGACAAAACCATTGAATGTCACAGTGTCGCAAGCAGCTATTGACAGTTAATTCCCATCCAGGAATGAAATCCTCCTCTTTCATATTTTAATGAATTTTCTCCAAACCGGTAATATGTGTAGACTTTGAATCCCAACCACAGAGAGCAGCCATTGAACACAAATAATAATAATTGCACACTTCCTCATTCCACCATCTCAACAAGGCTCCTACAAACAAAACCTCCCCACACAATAAATGGTATTACAAACTATTTCCGTTTGCAAAGCCAAACTATTCTCTCCATCAGCACTTGCCTGCAGCACCAAGCACACACCAGCCACCTTCCTTGACACCCAACCAACCAACTCCACCAGTGACATCAGCCATGTCCTTCACCACGGTCCACTGATCATGCCCTTCACCCCATGGCAACGATGGTACATTGAGTTGGGGAGAGGTGGGTGAGAACAGGGAGAAGTCACAGCTTTCAGTGATGAACCAAAGCAGCTGATGCACAACTCTGCGGGTGCTGGGAGGGCATGGGGATGATGCAAAGTGCTCATCCTCAAGAGCTCCTTATAAAGGTAGAGTGGAGGAACGAGTTGGAGACGTGAGATGTGGTGTGCTCATAGAGGTTTGGGCACAAAAGACAATTTTAACAAGGTAATACCAGATGGCTTTGCTTTTTCAAATATCTTTAGGCTGCTCATTGAGATTTGCGTGTGTTCTTCTCTCGGCATTAAAATACATTCACATTCTGTGTGCGAGACACCTTGTACAGCACAGCAGCACAGACAGCGTGCTTAAGTGATCAAAGCACCTTTCATAGCCGTACCACCAGCACTGACAAACAGCCCTGTTTTACAAACACTTTACCTTACGATCTCAGCAAGAAATGACATTTTCCTCCCCAGGCTGGATGCTGAAGAGGCACACGTTGGCACTCACCTAGGAAGCCCTCTTCATCCACAATGATGGTGTAGTCCTCGGGGGTTTCCGTGAGGCTGAAGAACTTGCACCTGGCAAAGGCAAACAGTGGAATGTGATTAGGTACCAAGGTGAGCAGAGCTTGATCTTCCATTTAAAATAGGTAGTGCTGGGGAAAGAGCCATTGGCTGGCTGCACAGAGCAGCCCAAGGCATTCACAGACACAGATTTTATTCCTGGCTCAGCTGTTCACGCTGTGTGACCCACATTCCCTGCTGCCTAGGCACAACGGAGCTGGTAAAACACTTATTATTTTTATGATTTAGTTATTAGTTACTTTTCTTAATCACCACATCCCTTAAGGCGTTCTGTCACAGCCCAGGAGCTGCTGTGTTACACCAAAAGGCTTTTTGCTCACTGCCTGCTCGCTCCAACACCTTCAAAAGCCTCCCCATGAGTCACACATGCACCTTCCCTGTTTGTCTCCAAAGCCTCCTGACACAATGAGGTTTGGAGGCAGATCTCTCAGCCAGATCACCTTGATTCCCAGCTCGGTCCCTGTCCCTTCATTCAGATGGCAGCCTCTGTTCCTAGGGGAGCTCAAGGTGAAGAGAAAAATGGCAGCAAGCCACCAAGCACAAGAGCGCAGAATCATTAAAGTTGGAAAAGACCTCTAAGATAACCTTGCCCAGCCATCCACCTACCACTAATACTGCCCATTAACCACATCCCTCAGTGCCACATCTCCATGCTACTTCAACACCTCCAGGGATGGTGACCTCACCACCACCCTGGGCAGCTGTGCCAATGCATCACCACTCTTTTGGAGAAGTTCTTCCTAATATCCAACCCAAGAGGTTAATGCCTTAATATCCTGCTGTCCCTGCTGTGTGCTCATCTTCTAATACCCAGACCACACGCATCACGACCTCTCCACCTCCTTCAGTGCTGCACACAATGTCACCCCTACCACCAGATACAAAACAAATGTGACATGAGATTCTTCCACTGCAGACACCAATAAAAAAAAGCCTCAGCCTTAAGGTTTCACATCACAGACAGCTGAAGGAATTTTTTTCCTGACATGCACTGAAGTATGGCACAGCAATGTCTGCTTGAAAAAAGATGCCCCCTCCCAAAACAAGAGAAATGAGAGGGCTGCCACCCTCTCTATCATCTCACTGGGGAAACGAGGAGAAACAACACACAGCTCCATCAGTGACCTGCATGCAGCCCGCAGGGTGCCACGTAAATGGACGCATTGCACAACCTGCCTTTACAGACTCATCCCGCTTCTTTACAAGCATCCGTCACGACAATCAAGCATGACATCCTCCCTCCTAGCACAGATGTATCACTATAAAATACAGCAGCAGCCCCACCACAACAGAAACCACAACTTAATTATTTTGTGTCATTGGTAATAGCTACTGTGACAGCCACATTTACTAACTCAACTCGCTCCAGGAATTGTGCCAAGAGAAGCAGAAAGCAGTGGTAGCCCATTCTTTAAAATTCTTACTGCTTAACTGCATGAGGATGCAACCTGTGACAGGCGATCTGGGTGGCAAGGATTCCTGGGATTCTGCTCCAGGTGGCTCCCCAGAGAGATCAGCATTGATCATTTATGGGGTGAACTGCCTGGACACATTGCTGAAATTATTCGCCATACCAGCCCGTCTACTCACATGCATGCTGAGCAGGGAAGAGCTAGGAAGAAACATTAATATTGAAAAACAAAACGAACCCCTCAAATCCCCAAACTACCTTTCTCTGATCTGCAATGATATTTATAGAGCAATTCTGTTCCAGAAAGGTAATACATGTCTGTGTGCACACACTGATCTGGCAGAAAAAGTATTAGCATTGACAGATGCCATTTTCGTAGTGCACATCTAAAAATGATGATATTTAAGGGATATGTACAGATGAAATCCCATAATTGCTGGCTCAGAAAGTGTGTCAAAACCTCACATCTTCATACATCAGCGCCAAGCCCAATCTCCACCTCACAGCAATCCTGCAAAAAGGTCAGCAGCACAGAGAGCTGTGAATTTAAAAGCACAGCCTTTCCAGCGGCCCACAAAAGACCATCCTTTCTTGGGCTATACATTCACATCGTTCAAACCAATTTGGCATTTTTTTTTCTTCCCCAGGGAAAAGCTAAAAATGAAATTGCAAACCCTGTGTGACAAAATATGGCACAGAAAGTTATTACTGCATGCAACCAAAGCCCACGTCCTCACCCTATAACCCTGCATCCCAGCACAGGCCGTGTAAAGACCTGTGCCCACTGCCTCAAAGCATCAGTGCCAGAAGGAACCCAATACTGTATTTCTTCTCTTGTGCCATACTACATGCTCCTCTCCCATTCAAACTCTTCCAACCATCCCCTTCCTTTTAGAAAAGCTGAACATCAATACCAACTCTTACTCTCACACCAAAGCCAAGGAAGGAAAGGAAATGCCCTTTAACCACGTTGAGACATCAGGCAAACAGTACTTCTCTAAGTACGTGTGGAAAGCATATATGCAGAGAAGAAAATATTTTTAGTTCCCTAATAGCCAAACCTCTGATAGATCCTTCTGGATTTCTGCCTTCTTCATGTTTCAGCACATTTGCATTTCAGTGCTGTTGCTGACTTCGACTGCCTGACAACATATGTCTTTTTCTGGCAACGCAGCAAATGTAGACCAATCTATTATTAGATTAGATCTTTGAAACTGCAGTGCTTACACTGTGTATTTAAGCAATACCCGAGCTTGCACAGAGGAGGAAAGCATGTGTAGGATGCAGCAACAGCATCGTTCCCGTTTGCAAACAGCACTTAAGTCTCTGTAGGAGAAGCGAGCAAGCAGGGAAGTGTTCCAGTGAAGTGGGCACCAGGAGCAAATCCTGGAAGTGTTTGTTCCTCAGGCCTCCCCTGAGCACCAGGAGCCCAGATGATGTCCCCACTATGGGGGGTCCCACAAACAAGTATGTCTGTGGGAACACCACCATGGAGAAAGTCCACCTTAGATGGTGAACCACAAGACACAGCGTCATTATGGTTGGGAAAGACCACTAAGATGACCAAGTCCAACCATCAGCTCACCCCCACCATACCACTGACTCTCAGTGCCACATCTCTACAGTTCCTGAACACCTCCAGGGACGGTGACCCCACCATCTCCATGGGCAGCTGTGCCAACCAACACATCATCACTCTTTGGAGAAGAAATTTCTCCTAATACCCAACCTGAATATCCCCCAGTGCAACAGGAGGCCATCACCTCTCATCCTATCGCAGCTACCTGGGAGCAGAGACCAATCCCCACTCATCTTCTTTCTGGTGGTTGTAGAAAGTGATGAGGTCTGAACAAATACGAAGAAACTTAATTTGTTGGGTTTTATTCCAGGCTGTCTTCTGATTTTAGGTGAGAAGGGATTTATATGCTTCACTCTGTACAGTATCATGGTAATACACATTCTTAGTGCAGAAAGCCAGTCTGATGCTAATCACCTCATTCCTGGTGATCTTCACTTTTGTGCAGTTCGATAAATCACAAGAGCTGGATTCTAGTACAGCATATTGTGAAACCCACTTACAGCAGCAGTAAGTTGCACTTGTGCTGTTAATACGTTTTGACATATCTGTGTAATATTTTAAGTACTTTACACCATCTAATTACTAGACTACGCAGTCAGATAGCACTGGAAACTCCAAGCAGTTCGTATGAGCTGCTGAACAAACAGAGGAGACACAAAAGATGTCGAAGCACAGCTAGAAACGGTCAAAGGACAGCGGTCACATTCCTTGCAGCCATTAGTTGTGCTCAGACCTGCAATGCAGACGTTAGCAAACACAACCAGGGGCTGCCTGCAGAGTCCCCACGATAGCAGAGTTTGGGTCGCTACAGAAGTTAATCATTTTCAAAAGCAACACAGAGCAAAACTCACAGATCTGTGGCCAAGGAAAGCAAGTGTTCATGAGAAGACATAAATTCTAGGAAACCCTACAGCCTGTGCTGTGTCAGAACTTTCAGCACAATAACCATGACCGTCTTGTCTAATCCCTAATAATATTAATGACAGGTTAAGCTACAGATTACACTGCTTGCAATTAAGAAGGGGGACCTTTGGTTAACCCATCTCCTTGCGACTTTTGTGTAGCTGGAGAACTTATCCAAATCCTTTGTTTAGGCGTTAAGACAACTGGGAACACAATAACAAAAAAATGATCTGTATCACTGAAAGAATGGATCGAGGGCAGACACAGAAAGGATGCCCTGAAATGCAGAAAGCAGGAAAGGAAACAAAATCTTTTTCCCAGAAAGATGTGGATGCGCTCAAAAAGACATCGATCCGAAGTACAGATATGCAAAAAGTGCCAGCTGGGTGTTCGGGTACCTGCCTTCCTTAAACCAGTACCAAACCACGGTTCTGATCTTCATCAGAACAGTTCCATGTGTTTTGGACCACAAGAGCCCAAGCAAATCAAATCACTGCTGCAAATGAAAGACCAGCACCACCTTGGAACAATATTGACTGGTAATTACGGCAGCATTTCCACTTTTCTGGAGCCAGATTTGGTCACTGCAGACTTCCCAAGCTGTGGATTAAATGAAGCTACAATATTTGGGTTATCTGACAACATAACCACAGCAGACATTTTTTTGGTTCTACAAACACACATTGGCATTTATTCTGTAGGAGCAGTGAGGTCTAAGTCACGGTGCTCTCACCAGTCAAAGCACAAAGTTTGCAGTGTTGCTTTCTAAAGCTGTTTCTTGGGAAATAAATTTTTCCCTCATTTGTCATGACGGCATTTTTTTTTTAAACGCATGCAACTTGGCTGGCTTGTTTTTCAACAGACTTCCACCATCGTATTTAGATAAGATTCTGTGAGTAAATCTGTTTTAACTCGACTTAAGTGTAGAAATAAACTCTTGCCAAATGCAGCGAGAAAAGCCAAAGCTATGCTGAAGTAGTAGCAAGAGAAAGAAGAAACGAAGATGTGTCACATGCTGGGACAGACTGGGAAGCTCTGCTTTGTGAAGGGAACTCTATGAAGGAGATGAGAAGGCGCGAGCCCACCCAAGTGCAGCTCTCTCCTTAAACCACTCTGCCCAAAGAATGCAGGCAGGGTTGGGTTCCCAGCCCAATGCAGATGTCAATAGAAAGAAGCCTGTAGTGCTTATCCGAGGTGCATTGCAAGGAATGGAAATGCAGTTTAAGACTACGCAAGTGTTACTGTGCTCATCTGTTACTTGTCCAACTCGGGCATTCAATACAGCATTTTCTTCTTGAACTTAAGAACAATACAGAAGCCACTGACTTCAGGTGCAGACACACTAAAGTTAAGACTTATCCAACATCCAAGACTCGTCCCAGGCATGGATCCGCAGAGTAATTTACTGACCTCATGTAATTAAAAGTTATTCTTAGCGCACATTTTTCTTCCTGGGTCATAAATTAATTCAAACGAGCTCTGCTGTGCAGTTTTTACTTCAAACGTCACTGCTCACCACCTATATTAGCACACAGGGCAGCACAAAAAGCCTGGATCTGAACCTTGCTGCTCTGGCTGGTGCTCAGATGATGCAAGTGCCAGGTGCTTGGCAGGATTCCCTCCTTCCACATGCTAAGAAAGTCACCCAGTCACCTCCAAGTGGTTCATTTGCTGCTTGGGACTCCAGCTTGCAAAGCACATGAAAGCTCCGTCTGTGAATCACTGAACCACAGAACGGCTTAGGTTGGAAGGAGCCTTAAAGATCATTGAGCTCCAACCCCCTGCCATGGGCTTGGCTGCTCCCCACCAGATCAGGCTGCACAGGGTCCCATCCAATCTGGCCTCTGGCACCTCCACGGGGCTGCAAAACATAGGGCAGCACCCACACTCCACCTCACTTTGTGCAACTACAAGCTTAACTCCACAGGCTTCAGTGTTCTCACAGGGTGTTTATAGGCACTGCATAGCGGTGCTCATAGGATTTGGTGGATACGATGTGTCTGAAAGCCTGTCTGGTGCTCACAGAGGAAGCAGCTCTTAGCCTGAAAACTATTAGAGTTTAACAATCAACTAGAGCAACATCATTTCAATCTTCCTGAAGTAAAACATATAATAATAAATAATGGGATTACCTCACCTCTCACTTCTCATTCATCATTTTCTTTTCTTCTCTCCCATCTCACTTCCCAAAAATGTGCAACAGGAATTGAGGGAATAAGTTCTGGATGAGTCAAAACTAGGAAGTCACCTTCCTATAGTTTCAAGTTGAAACACTTTCTTTGGTATTAAAATGTAATTTAAAAAAATCATGCCAGCAACAAAACATCTCATGGAAGACACCACTTCATCCTGACATAACTGAGCTTCTCAAATCACAGAATGGCTTAGGTTGGAAGGGATCTTCATTGAGCTCCAACTCCCCTGCTGTGGGCAGGGCTGGCAACCACCAGTTCACTAAATCTGAAGGAATCCATGAAGAATTTTCACTGCTTAATGCTTTCTGCTTGGGAAATGCTCATTCACCTCTGCACAGTGGATGACAGGGGCAGAGGAAACCAGCAGTCCCGACTCAGAGCTGCAGACAGGAACAAGATCCTCCACTAATCTTAGAGGTTAAAAAAGGAAAAGAAGCATTTCTCCATGCTCTAACTGCAAGGGACAGAAATCAAGACAGAATGACCAGGTTGCTCATTTGCTGTTATTCTCACACACTTCAAGAGCTGTTGTTTAATGCTGGCCACTCGGCACCAGTTTTCCTTCCTGTCATCACACAGCAATTCTGAGCCCAAATCCATCAGCCTACCAGCGGGCACGAACCGTGTTCAGCATGCACCTCTGTGCCTTATCTGTACAGAAAGCATCAGCACAACTCCTTGGAGGCCACCAGAGCCATCAGGTCGGTAAGAGGTGCTCCTCCTCGCCCCAAATGATCTCCCGTTTTCTCACAATAGAGACATTTGACAACTCTGTGCCTCCTGAGTCTCACACAGCTGGGTACCTGGCTGCAGCCACGGCCATCACAGCTTCAGCAGGCTGCCAGGTCTGTGGCTTAGGGTGTGCATTTGGTGCTGAGCCTTGGGCACAGGACACAACTCCCAAGGGCCTGGTATGGAGTGAGGAATCTTTATCTCACATTTCCCATGCAACAAAGCATGCAAAGACTGCACATTTTCCGTTCTGAGCACCAAAAACAAGGCTGGGAAAGCTGCTGTCCTCCAGCCATCGCTGTTGATGGATGCATATCGTGCTGCAGAACCTCAGCCTGAAAAGTGAACTTCCAGGGACAGTAGCAAATTCCTAATTCTGGAAGGAAAACATCAACATCAAATCAACAACTGCAACAACAAGCTCTCAATGTTCACAGAAATAGAACCAAAAAAGCCCAGGACTTATTAGCATGGTTTTCTGATCTAAGAGGAAGCCACAGAAATGTGTTTTTTGTCTGTGCAATTCACTGAACGTAACCCAGTTCGTGGTTTGCACTGACTCTCTTCTCAACCCTTCGGAGTTTCATCAAACTGGCTTCATTCAATACAAAATAGGCAAAGGGGAAAAGCAGAGGGCATTTTGCTTTATAGAATTCTGCCTTTAAGGCCTTTATCTGAAGGAACAGCAGTGCAGTGTCTGTGCATCACACAAAACCCCCATTAGGACCACCTCGCTGCGCCTGTATTTGTGCTTCAGCCTGGGCTCTGGGCACTTTCCTGTAGCTCTGTCCCCTAAAAGTTTACTAGGAGCAACTGGGAGAAGGGATTACGATCCTCACAGCACAAACAGCAGTGTCACAGCCCTCACACCCAAGAGACATGAGAGCAGCTGATAACAGAAATATTCAGAAGATAAAGCAGCCCTTCAGTAACGTGCTGCTCCTGGCAGCTACGTGAGTCCAGGCACAAAGCAGGCTGCAATCACTACGGCAGCTCCTGCTTGGTACCAACCTCCTGGCTCACCAGGGTTGTCCCAAAGCTGCAGGCACGCTGCCCTGAGCCTACAGGCAAGCCTATAAATTACACCAGAAATGCTGCTTTTTTGCTGTTTTTTTTTTTTAAACGGCACCACCACCAAAAAGCATCATGAGCAATAAAAACAGAACTCAAAAAACCTATCAGTGATGTTGGCTCCAGAGGCTCTAACCTAACACCTTGCTTCTATGGGATGGGCCAGGACTCAGTTTCCATTTGCAAAGCAGGTCTGTGAGCATCCCTGTTGAGAAATCTGGCAACATAAAGCCAAAGCAAAGCTCGTCATCCCCTCATTTACTGTGCTAATGGGAATTAAATGAGCACCTCAGGCATCGCTTCACTGATATTTTATTGTTCTTTCTCCAGCTTTATTTTTTGAACAAGCATCTGAAATAAAGCAATAGAGCAGCAGTAAAATGTTTGAATCCTCAAACTTTCAAAAATCATAACATTATTTGCAGAGTTAAAAGCTATTACCTGAAGTGTAGCACAGTGCTTCCTGCACTAACTTCCTAGGATGACGGCAATAGTGCACATCACTTCTTATCTGAATGCTTTAATTTGTTCCTTGATTCTCCCCCAAAGCATCTTTACCAATATTGTTTACAGTTTTACCACTGTTAATGGCAGGGAAGTCGTTTTTCAAATCTCCACAGAGAACCAACAAATGCTGACGTTGGGATGGCAAGGTCTTTTTGTTTTGGGACAGAATGCTGCAGTGAGATCTTGGAAGGGAAGCTGGAGCATTAAATGGAAAGGAAGCTCCATTTGTGTGCATTGGAAAAGGCTTCATTTATTATCTAACAATTAACCAATTGATCCAGACACACCTTTTCCTCTTCTCTCTCTGCTGTTCCAGCTGCCAGCACTGTTAACAGCCCAACTTATCTACACAGGAGACGCACAAGCTCTTCTTTCCACTGGAAACAGTCCCTCATTTATTTAAGCAGAAGGGAACTACGCTTTAAAAGCTTTTCCTTTATAGCAGCAACAGTATCCCCAGGTCAGCCTTTCATTATCGTAGCTGAACTTGCTTTCAGCCCAACCAAGAGAGGTGGAGCGCAACAAAGAGTCCTGAACAACCACAAAAATATCTTCTACACATCAGCAACTGGGTTGAGAAACGCGTTACAGATGTGGGTGTGGGACCTAAGGTTTGCAGCTGAAAACAAGGCATGATTTAATGTACAACAAAAGGTTGTGAATACATTTCACTGATTGGATCCAGAAGGATTATCCTGTGAGGACAATGCAAACGCTGAGAACCAACAAAAACTGAGCCCAGCTCCCTTTCCAAACCAGGCACTGCACATCAGTACTACCCAGACTGGGTCTCCTCTATGTTACTCCTCCAATGCTCTCTGCTGCAGAATATTGACTTTGAAATCCTACCAGCAATAAAACAGAACCAACTTTTTGTAAGTGGAGCACTACTACACATCCAAACCCAAATATCCAGGGTATGGAGCAGCAATCGCTGTGTTCAGCCAAAACCCAGCCATTATTGTGTGGGCTACACTGAAAAACAGACTGCAGAGCATGTGCTTTTTATTTCAAAGATAGGAGAAACCCAGGCCGACTCAACAGGGGCAAGAGGTTCTTACAGTGCTGCTCCAAGACACAAAGGAGGGAAGGAGGAACAGCAAAGCCGCCGTGGACTGGAATTGATGAACTTGTTTCCCTGCAGGAACCATAAATACAGTTTTCCCAGCATGGGACATAATAGTTCTCCCACAGATTACTAAAATATATTTCCAGCGCTCAATATAGAAAGCGAGATGCACAAGAAATGTTTGCAGCTTCGATGCAGGCAGTAATTGAGAACATGTGTGGCAGGGGGGTTGGGGGGGAGGAGAGCAAGCCGGGCTCCATCCAAACAGAGCTGCAGGAGGAACACATTACAGTCCTCATCATTTTCAAAGAGCTTCCATTTGTGAGCGGGTCCCAAACCCCACACTATAACCCCGTCCACAGGGGAACGCTGTCTGTGTCTGCACATCAAACCCAAACTCAATGCACATCAATGATTTAAGAGCTATCGTTGAGCTTGAAGAAAAAAAACCACCCACAAGCAAAGGGGTAAAATGTATTCCAAGAATTTTTATTTCTTTTCTTTTTTTTTTTTTTATTCTTTCCTAAATAAATCAGTATTGACAACCCACAAGGTTTCGGCTTTGGAAATGTCAGCCAGTGTTATTTTTAAAAATGCTCTTCCACAATGGTTTTTTCTGTATCAGCCTCTTCAGGCTGCCAAGGAAGAACCTGTGGAACGGTGAGCCAGCACCACAACTCTCCCCAGTCCTACCAGACCCAAGAAAAATATGAGTAACTACTGAGTCATTATTCAGCAAGTGAGCGTGATGTGGGCTTGAGCTGAATCCTGCTCTATCCGAAGGCTGCCCCTTAAACCCAGCAGTCAGACCATCCCCAAATCAAGAGCCAGAGCCCTGGGAGAGGTGAAGTCCACTGATAATGCAGTGTTTGGGTCAGAAACACGGCCAGATTTCCACTATCTGGGGACACTCCTAGGGAGCATTACTCCAAGTGATAGGAAAGCATGCATTAGGAGTACAGTTTTTTATTAAGGTTGTTCAGCTTTAAATAGGTGACAAGAAAACAGGGTTCTAAAGCTCAGTTTGCACCTAAAGATCTTATAATGCCTGCCGACTATAGCAGGTGAAATGCAAAGTCAATACATGGAAATTAATGCATACTGGGGGAAAATAATTTTAATTCTGCGTGAAGAATGACAGGCTCTAAATGAGCTATTACCACTCAGGAAAGAGATCTTGGAGACGCTATGGGCTGTTCTCCAAAAGGTTCAGTGACTTTCAGAGGCTAAGAGCACAACCAGGCAGGGAGCAAAGCACATCTCATTACCCCAGTGCACAAACCCAGCTGTCAAGTACTCCACGACCCAGCCATTCCAAGGCTGCCAAATGGGCTGGAATTGAATTGGAAGAAAGACACAGAGGGGACCCAAGGTATGGAAAACTGAACAGATGGGGGCGATCCAGCTGCAAGAAGCAGTGGTGCGGTGTGGGATTACAGGAGATGTCTAATGGCCAAGGTGATTAAAGAAGAATTATTCAATGTCTCACAATATGAGAAGTGGGACCTGTGCCCTCCCTGCCTTTGGGCATGCATCCTACAAGGGCTCCTCATGCGGAGCTGCCACCTTGGGAGCAGTCTGTCATTCCTCTATTGGGATGGAAAGAAGAGAACTGCCAGAACGGTGCAGTTAAACTCCTCTGCTCTAAAGTTTCTGCTGCAGATAAATCACAGCCTTCAGCCTAGGGACAGCCACAAGATTCAACTCCTGATTCCCAAATTCTGACTTCTGACCTCATATACTTCAGGATGGGCAAAAGAGCAGCCAAACACCAGGGGAAGCCCATTATCCAGACAGATCCTCTTCTGGCATGGCTCTCACAGGTGACTAAACTCATGCAAAGTTAAGTGAGATGAACTGTGCAGGGGAAGAGGGATAGGATAGAACGTAAGAGGAGGAAAGCTGACATTTTAATTCTGAGCTTTCAGCTACCAGAGATGGGTATGAGCTGTCATCTTAGTCAAATTTAAAAGCCTCTAAATGGCAGCAGCCTGTGTGTTTGAAAGGGGCCTTTAAAGTCTATGGGAACGAATACAACACATTTAGCGTGCTGGGAAAACCCTTCCACAAGCAGAGGTAGGAAGAAGTTTGAGTAGTTCTAAGTAAGAGCCTGAGGGCATAGACAACATCTCTCCATTTCCAATTGTTTTGCACTGGATAGGAACTCTGGAAGCGAAAGGAAATGCTGTGCCTTAGGCACAGATCTACCCATGCCCTACCTCTGCTTTAAAATATAGATGAACCAAGTGCAAAATCACTTTAAATACCACTTTGAATCACCATTTCAGTTTGTGCTTTACTGCACTGTCCATTCCTTGCTTCCCTATGGAGAGGGAGAGGAAGAGGAGAGGAAGGAGGAGCTACTTTAGCAACCAGTACAGACCATGAATATGTTCTCTGCAAACAGACAACCAAAGACTGCAAAACGGCCAGGCCTGATGAAACCCAGCAGGCTGGAATCTTCTGTATCCTGTCCTCAGCAAGTGCTGCATGGTATAAGCATTACAACAGATGTTAAGAAACTACAGCAGCAGAATAGCAGTTGACAAAGATTTGCAAAAAAATGAAAATTGTGAAATCCCCAGCTGGTGTGAAAAACAACCAACCAACCTATACAACCTTCCTCTTTTAAGGGCTCAGGGAGGAATAAGTACTCTCAGAAGAATACAAGGCTGGAGTTTCAAAAGACATCTCCGAAGTGTGAGACTGTAATGAAGAATAGCCTTGGATCTTCCTGGTTTGGTGCTGATGCTCACCAGAGCAGAATAAGGAAAGGCTGTGCAGTGTCAGCATCACTCCCATCCCTGGGAATACTTCTGGCTTTAGCAACTGCCAGAGCCCATTCTGCCAGACATATCCCGAAACAAAAAATTCCGAGCATGATCATAACGTAGAGAATAAATTGGTTTGTCTAGGTTCTAAATACAGCTTAATGCTTCCTGAACAGTCCAGTGAAAGTTCTATTACTTTTCAGGATAAATCGGGATGAACAGCAGACTTCAGGTGAGATTCAGCCCAGGGCTTTGGGTATAACACAAAGCACAAAGGTATCAACAAGAGATTACAGCCTCACCCACACTACACAGTTCTTGCTCTCCGTGGCCAACACACACTTGTGCTTAGTGCCATCACGAGGCCCTCTCTTTAGAATCATGGAATCATTACCGTTGGAAAAGACCTCTAAGATCATCTTGTCCAACCATCCATCTACCACCACCAACTGCCCACTAAATCACGTTCCTTAGTGCCACATCTCCATGATTCCTGAACACCTCCAGGACTGCTGACTCCACCATGCCCTGGGCACACTGTTCCAATGTCCTACCACTCTTTCAGAGAAGTTTTTCCTAATATCCAACTTGCAGCTCCTCCAGTGCAACTTGAGGTCTAGGGAGGACTCAAGTTGAATGTATTTAAGATGTATTTAGGCCACAGAGAGGATTAAAACAAACAAACAAACAAACAAACAAGAGAAACAACAAAACCAAACCAACAAAGTACAATGTTGAACTACAATAATCGCAGCTGGAATAAAAACTGGAGAACACAGGTTATTGCTAGGCGACGAGTGGACCTGATAGGGAATCACTAAATCACTGTAGTTGAGGAACAAAAGAAAAGACTCTTAGAAAGGCACAATTCCACTTGGCTCCTATTTGCTGCTTTTCACAGACAGACCTCAAAGCACTTACTAAAGAAAATCAGCATCGATATCAGCTTTTATTGCATCTTTGCAGGACAAAGCACAAAGCAGTAATTCTCCCCAGCCTCAGAGAGCCCAGGCAGGTCTGAACATTCAGTGCTCATCCAGCAAGTCTGTTGGCAACTGCTTCCTAACAGTTAAAGAACATTTTAAACCTGTGCTGAGGATAAAGTGAGCACAGCCTTCGGCAATATACAAGACTTTGCTTTCAAGCCAGCACTCTGCTTTATTCACAGCAGAAAGAAACAGAACCATCAGGTATTGCTGTCTGCATCCTCTACAGGGTGAGAAGCAACGAGGAGATCAGAGGACAGCACACTCCTACAGCAGGATCAGACCACAGTACCAGCAGCATCCTGATGTCCTCACTGTCAGATCAGCCCAACTAATGGTGTAAAAGCTTCAGAAGGGCACACGGTGGTCTGGGAGAGGCAGATCTCCAGCTCGGTATGGACTTCTACAGTTCTGCTGAGCCCTGGGCTTTACTGTTGAGCTCACACTTTGAGAGAGTCTGCAAGCTTTGTTCAGGCAGCAATTAATTGGCTTAGTCACCATTTTTTTCCTGCTGTCGTTGACCTATGTCAGTAAGTAAACAACATGGGATTTTAGATCAAAGAGTGAGGGGGTGGATGCTGCTCAAAGAATAGAAAACAATCATAAATGAACCTCTGATCTTAGGAGCTGCCATAAATCAAGGAGGGGAGCAACACAGAAGGTGCTAGGAAACCCACTGGTTATTGCACAAGCTTTTCTTCGCTTGGTGCCAAGATTCAAATCCCACTGGAAGGTTAGGAACAAAACAGCCTTCTCCAGAGATGTGCACCCAGAATCTTCTTTGTTATTCCAGTTCAAGATATTGCATTAATCTACTCCATCACCACAAACAAGACCTCAGACTCCAGTACGTCAGTCCCAATCTACAGTGTTCACTGTTTTCTCAATGTGGGATATCTCAACACACAATGCTGGTCTGTTTGCCCCACGCTGATGTCCTTTGTCCTACTGCTGGAGCTCTGCTGCGCCCTCCCCATAGGGACAGCAGGTTGCACAGACCATGGGAGCCAAGAAACCCTGTGCTTCAAGAGCAGCATCACTGAGGCAAGCACTCCCTGCAAGACACAGCAGGATCCTGCTCCATAATTAAGCCCATCTGATCCTGTCACAGTGAGATAGCAACTAGAAATAAAACAGTACACTGATTAAAATTCAGACATGGCTGAAGTTGCATTAGTTTGGGGGTTATTAATGTCACACGAAGAGTGCTTAAGGGATGAAGTAACTTACTGGTTATAAATCTGTATGACCAAAATTTTCTTAAGTAGAAACACAAAACAAAACCAACACAAACATAATTGAGTACTCATGTATTAAATGAACTTCACCTCGC
The DNA here is from genome assembly GCF_019238085.1 of Lagopus leucura. Taxonomy (NCBI): domain Eukaryota; kingdom Metazoa; phylum Chordata; class Aves; order Galliformes; family Phasianidae; genus Lagopus; species Lagopus leucura. Next base: position 2,500,448 of record NW_024962276.1, on the reverse strand, counting down.
TGTATTTTTCCCTGTAGGTTATTTCAAGTTCCACTTCCCCTGCCCTTCACAAAGGCCAGCTGAAAACATCAATCAAGCTTCCTAATGCAGAATGGCCAATCCCTCTGGTCATCAAGAACATGTTTATATCTCAAAGTCCTGAATAAATACAACAGAAGGAAGTTGCCATTCATTTATTTGCTAGTAAGTTCTTTGCCATTCTGTCTTTTGACCCAGAGCAGCAGAGGAGCTGTGCCCCACAGAAGGAACCAAGGTCTTGCTAAGATGAGAAGCTCTGCTTGTTTTCTTACTCTCCAGGCAAATCCCCCATGTCCCACAGGCAGGACATGGGGGATTTGGGAAGGAAGCACTGATAGATCCCCTATTTTGGGCCTAGTTTAAAGGGATAAGTGGTTTGTGCAAACACAACTACGCAATCTGTTCCCTACACATAATTTTTTGACCTACTGGCTAATTTTCAATAAATGTAGGAGATTGCAAAGGCACTGAGCTGCAGTAAGGTCTGCTCAAAGGGGTGCTGGACAGAAGAGCCTGTCTGCAGCAGCACTGAGGAAAGGCTACTCCACAAGTGCGAACCTTTTTAGACATCAGAGAACCCAGAGGGGCACATCCCAACCCCAGAGCCCTTGGAGCTGCCTTTGTGCCAGACTCCAGGCAAAACTGTTGCATGAGATAGCAAGAGGAAACCAGCCCTGCTAGTTCTGCTGCTCATTTCTATCAGCAACGGGCATACTTTGTAGGGTAGAGTCCTATTTGAGTTGGGGCGCTGCTCAGCTGTCTGAGGAAGGTGGAAACCCAACAGTGTCTTCAGCCAAGGTTAGAGCTCGGGACCTGCTGGAGCTGATGGGGAGCATTAAAGCTTCCTCCCAAAATGAGAACCAGGCCTCACCGAGCCCAGCAGCCTCGCCAGCACCTGGATGCCAACAGGAGAGGCGGGGGCTGTGGCTGTGCTTGCTCTGGGATGAAGGAGGGCCCTGCTGGAGCAGCAAATTCATTGCAAAGGAGCCTTTCCTCTGCTAAGAAGCCAAAAACCAACTCTGTGACTCTGGAGCACGTATGAGTATGGCAAACTTTCATTTCAGCAGTCTGAGGGTTTTCGGTCACCTCCACAGGAGACTACATAAATAGAATATTTCTCTCAAATACAAGAGCAGCCTGTTGTTATCTTTGCTACCCGCTGATGTCATTGCCCAGAAGGCTGGAAACGTCTCTTAGTGGCATCGCCACAGAAGTGTAGGTAGCAGAACCTTCTGCATATTAGCTATATTAGCTATATATTAGCTATATTAGCTATATTATATTAGCTATTAGCTTTAGGTCTTTTCCAACCTTGGTGATTCTATGATTCTACAATTCTATAAGCTGTAGAGCAAGCAAGGCTGAAGGAGAAACTCCAGTAGTTAAATTGGGAAATGTACACTTTAGTCATTGATACAAGGGGAAAACCAACTCTGACTGCTTCCACCCTGCTGACAGCACTACTTTTCCACACTACACCCCGGCCCAAACCAAAAGCCAGTGCTCAGACTTGCAAAAGCAGGCAGGGCAGGCTGTGAGCGACTACGTCTCCTTCAATACAAGAAGGAAGGCTTTTTTTACAGTGAGGGTGGTGAAGCACTGGCAGAGGCTCCAGCACTTCTCCAGGCTGGTAGGAGGCAGAAGACACAACAAGCGAGAGCAACGTGAGCTCGTGGTGCCAAACACTTTCATGGTGAGTGTGGAACAGCACGTCATCTTGCACTCATCCATGCTGCGGCTTCTTATTCATTCTTCTGCATAGGTTTCAGATAGATTCAAGCTGCAACCTTTGAACAGACACACTAAATATATGCTATGGAGCTGACTGACAGCTTTATTTTTGTCTTTCGTTTAAAGACATGACTGAATCTAGTATTGCTAATTTTCTCTTGGCACCCGTGATCATCACGTGAAATTCCATTCCTCAGCAGGTAAGAGAGGAAGGGGAAATTTCACTCATAGAATCATTAAGGCTGGGAAGACCAATAAGATCATCCAGTCCAACCACCAACCGTGCCTGTGACTGCTCTGGATCACATCCCTCAGTGCCACATCTCCACGGTTCTTGAACACCTCCAGGGATGGTGATCCCACCACAACCCTGGGCAGCCTGTGCCAATGCATTATTAGTATTTTAGAGAAGAATTTCTTCCACAATACCTAACCTGACCCTCCTCTGGCACAACTTAAGGCCATTACTGCCTGTCCTCATCTTCATAAGGAAAGCAGTTATCTTAAGCACCATTTACATCCTTCTACATAAATTCACATCTGCATCACTACACATTAATACACCAGTCAGAACAACAAAGAAATTACTTATCTTCCTCTGTTTTTATTAGTCTCTAAAACCCTTTGTATTCAGTCAACCCTCAGTAAATGCCAGGAAACACCATTCCCAATAGCATACACCATCCTACAAAACACTGCCAACTCAATGGAATGGGAATTATTGTTGCTAAGAATCAGCCACAGAATCGTTAAGGTTGTAAAAGACCTCTAAGATCATCTAGTCCAACCATCCACCTACCATCAATATTGCCCGCTAAAGCTGCATCAGCCTTCCCCATTTATCCCGTTACTCTGTTGGATTTTGGAAGACAACCCTCATGGATAAAGGCCACAGATGCCCTTCTGAGGGAGGTTCAGCCATTTGTATAGGAAGCTGGCACAACAAAAGGCACACTCAAAGAAACTAAAGGAACAACAGAAAATGCATTCACTTAGTAACGCTCGTGTTTCATCCCATGCATCACAGAGGAGCTAGAGGACTCATCTGCTTTGTCAACATGGGCCAGCATCTGCTTCTGCTACTTGATGTAACCAAGCAGATTTGCTTTGTGTTTTATTCAGAGCAGCTGCACCTTCCTAGCTGTGCACCTTCAAGACAAAAACAGTTCTCATAAAGCACTTCCACAAGCCAGCCCTATGAGAATGAGAGTTGAGGACTAAAAAGAGGCACTGCCCCGACTGATCTTCATCCTAATGCAAGCCACAGATTTTGACACAAAGTCCAAAACTTGCATACAAACCAGAACCTCGAGTGTGGGAAAAAGCTGTACACACAGGTGCTGAGTCCTCTGGAACAAAGTCGTGTCGTTTCAGTGAAGAAGGCCAAAAAGGACACTGTGTAAGATGTCTCAGTGTATGCGAGGGCTCTTGTTTTCAAGAGATGAATACGAAGGGCAGCCCCGTTCCCTTGGGAAAAGGTCAGCTCCTCGAGTCTAACCCGCTCAGTAAGAACACTGCACTCACTCCTGCATTCCTCCCTGGCTTTCTTTATGACTATGAGTGAAAAGGCTTTTTCCTCTTAAGCACAGGAATAGGCAAATTGCTACCTGCAGTTTCTGCCTCGATAAAAAGAACATGCCCAAGAAAGCTAGTGAAAATTGAAACAGCCACATGAGCAGAGATATGTGAGCGGTCACTCGAGCTGCCAGTGTGAGCTTGGATTCTTAATCTTTCCCCAAAAGTAGCAGGGAAGAAATCTAATGGAAGTGAAAGCACTGGGACTCGATGCTCTGAGGTGTAGCTCATGGCTTCAACGTGGACTCACTGCAGAGTTTTGCGTGAGGAGCCAATTTTTTTTCCCCTTCCATACGATAGTTCAATAAATGTGAAAAATCATTAAAACTATGGAGAAAAGCCAGAAAATGTAAGATGTGTGCAACTAGGGTAACACATAATGTCTTGTGCTACTGCTGCTTGGGTAAGAGTTTATGGCAACCCATCTATTCAAGACCCAAATCCATCTCTCAGGAAGTTTACAACCATCCTTAAAATTCATTAAACTGAAGTGCACTGAAGTGGCAAAGCATGGGGCAGAGATAAGGAGAGGATTCAGCAACAGGGATGCAAGTGTTTATGTACATAAAGTGCATGTTCTTATACCTGTTCCTCAAGATGCAACTTCTTGACATTCATCTGTCATTTTGCTGGGAACTGTAGAATACTCCATTTTGAAACAGAAGCAGTTGCCAATGCATATTAGTGGATATTAGCACTGACAGCATGCTACCACGCTGTCAAAATGGGTAGCTGTGCAACTTGCTGATTTTCATGAATTCTGAAGCACGCAGAAGTAAGTGGGCTTGTGCACATTGCATTCAGCTGCCCAAGGAGAGAGAACAAACAACCCATTGTGTCCATCTGAGAAAGAAAAAAACAACCTGCTGTGGTGAAGACAAATCGGTTTTAAGGAATGCTGCTGGGGACACTGTTGATGACAAATGCTGAATTCTAGCTTGAATGCGTGGGGTGGGAAGATTAAGCGTGCTCTGCCACTTAATAAACTTTACAGCAAGCTCTGTTTTTTTCTGCCTTGCTCTCTTATCAAAAGAACGAAGCAAGCTATCCAATGTTTCTAGGCATGCTTCATATTATTACCAAATGAAAGAGCATCAGCTGTTTTTACTGCTAGAAAAATGAAATAAAAGGTGTGATGGAGGACAGAAGACTGGAGTTTGAACCAAGTACTGCACCCCATGTCACCAAGTTAACTTCTTTTGTTATGACATCAAAGGCAGGATTGCACATAAACTACTTTTTTTTTTTTACATCAGACTATTTCCACATGCACAGAGGCAGGAGAACCAAAGCTTTGGTATATTGTTAAAGCAGAACCAGATACAAAGAACTCCAGTTAATCACAGAGGTTGCTGCCACCTTATCACCCTGTGTCCAGACAGTGTCCATCTTGCACCAATGACTCAGAAACTGATGACACACCACAACAGCAGTGTCCTCAGCTGGGGAAAGCAGTGCCCCACACAACACCTTCAGTAAGCTGTAGTAATTTGCTCTTGTGCCACGCTGCCGAATTTGCATGGCTTTCTGACTGCCAAACCTTCTGACTGCCTTGCTGATATAGCTGGAAACAGATGAAGTTTTCATGTAATCACGTGCTCTTAAAAAAAGAGCACTTTAGAATGAAGCAGCTAATCTAGTCTCGCAGGTGTGGAGGAAGGTCTTAAAGCACTCACCCACAACTCAAAAACAGGATGCCAAATTACATGCCTGCCTGGAGATCTGACACAGCTTGAATTCTGGATTGACATTTGCATAAATTCACGTATTCTCAAGAAGATATTGAGATACCAGATACAAATGAAGAAAGCACATAACAAGATCAAAGTCCAGGCAGCATCCACACCCACAAACTGGTGTAAGATGTTGACTCTGAAGGTACCTCATCATTGGTACCTCCAGAATACTCAACTTTCCTTCTGTCAGGAATTGCTTCCTCTTCATATCCAGCATGAATGAAGTTCCTAGCTGAGCAGCCCCAGACCTCATCTGTAGCAAAATGCAAGGAGAGAAAGCAGCTAACCCCATTCCCTGTGCCTGACCACCCAGGAACACTGCCGTGCCCAACACACAGCTTTTTATCATTTAACAAATGAGCACTCGTTTTCTTTCAGAGGATAATTGAGCAAGTGTTGGTTTGGCAGGGGAGATCTGAAAAAATGCTACTTTCCCTTTAAATGACCTGGAGCTCATTTGAAGGAGGGGACTGTATAGATGAAAGAAGCAGATTTGTATGAGCCAAATTATTTCCCCGGTTAAGAGAAATCTGATGTCCAGACCAACATCACTGCTTGCCCTGGAAAAAATCTGTAGAGAGAATTAAGCATTTATGCACATAAAAGAGAACAAATGGCAAAAAATAAACAAGGTGTGGGAGGAGGGGAAGAGAAGGAAGCAGTAGACAGAGTCAGGGTTTCCAAGTACAGCTAGTTAAGGCTTTCAAATATACCAACTGCACATTCTTGCATAGAAGCACTCTTACTCTGATGCACTTCAGTGCAGTGCCAGACTGCAGTCTTCACACAAAGCAGCTCTGTCTCATTCTCCCACATCACCCAGCTCCTTCTCCTTTCCATCAGGTCAGCCCCCAACCTGGACTGGTGCAGTTGGTTGTTATTCCCCATGTGTTATTCCCCTACACTTGCCCCTGTTGGACTCCATAAGTTTCCTTCCACTCAACCTCCAGCCTGTCCAGGTCCCACTGAAAACTCCTGATCACTTTCATCTCTTCCACTTGCTTGGAGATGATGTCCTCACCTCTTGGCTTACAGAGGAATAAGAGCAAGGCATACACTAGGGCATTTGTGAGGGCACTGCTGCTTCAGTACAAAGCCTATTATATTAAGTGCTCACCTCTACACTTTCTCTCTTAGAGCTCCCTCCTGCTATCAGATAAAAGAAAGACTTGCTAGGTGCAGGCAGTGCTCTCAAAAACCCAAGAAGGGAGCTCCATCCTGCTAATATCTGCCCCTGTGCTTGGACAGATAGCCCTTCCAGCAGAGCAGAAAACAGGCAGTCTTACTGGGAGGAGCTTTTGCTCCTTTCTGTGTGTATTTGTTACTTGAGGGGTCATTGGAAAAGCATTATACTCCTGTGAGACCACAACTGCACTGTTTCTGGTTAAAAATAATTCTTTTTGTAAGGTTTCTCACCACCTAAATTCATCAGAGATGCTGGGTTAGATCGGTCCTGTCTGACACAGGGACAAAAGTTGGGGTTTCTCTCTGCTCTCTATTGCCAACTCCATCAGACCAGTCCTGGCAGGACAATAACAATACCGTGGCAGGAAAAGGTGCATCTTCAGCAACTTCACAGGGAACAGGAATTTTACCACCAAGTTTAATGAGTGGAGGATTAGGCCATCAGGGGTGGGGGGAAATCAGAGGCAAGAGCCTGTGATTCACTGGGCTGGAACAATCCTATCAAATGAGATCAATGCAGTAGCAACTATGAGCCAGCCCTACGCTTAACTCCCAAGCACTGAATTGTTGTTATCAGTTTAATGCCACTGGTGTTCACATCTGCTGTTCTTAGGGCACTTCTTGAACTTAAATGCTACAAAAAGTAAAGGCAAAAGAGCACAGAGCCATCACAAAGCCGACCAAAAAGGGCCCTGGATCCCCTTGGTAATAAGCATACATAAAGTAAAGAGAGTAATTAACATATTAGCTAATTGTGCTCACGCTCCCATTATCCCAAGGCCCTTACAAGCATGACTTAGTTGCAGCACTGCCCTAAACAGTACAGCAGATCCCCCCATAATCAATGCCTTTGCTTCAGGGGAAACAAAAGGCTGCTCAAAGACTCCCTCTCTCCACCCATTTCCTCCTATTTCATTCTGCCCTTTTCAACATCTCAGATTACAGTAGCAACCCGAAGCCTGAAACACAATCTCTTTACATGCAGAACCGTAATATCTTACTTTCTCAATTGTCTTTTAGGCATTTACCTTCATGGAACTGTGAACTGATGTTGTTGGCCTTTTTTCCCTTATGTCACACAAATAAAATTTGAGAATTCAAAGCTGCCTCCTGCACCATCCTTGCAGGATTCTTCGGTAATTTTGCCCTTTCTTGCACTTCTATTTCAAGAACAACCCAAAGAGGCTCTGAGGGGAACTGGCACTGTGGCATTTGGCTAACGAGCCCAGAAGCTCTGGCACAAACTGAGCAGGCTGAGCCCTTTCAGGGATGGAGTCAACAGAGTGGAGCACAACCACTAGAAAGCAATTAGAACACTGTAAAGTTTGATTAAAAGAAAAGAGAGAGGCTGAGCTACAAAGCAGGTCTGCAGTGCTGGCTCAGTCCATGCTAACAGCCCCCAGCAGCTTGGATTTTAGCATGAAGAACTGCAGGGATGCCAGGCAAACAAGGAGAGCAGCAAGAGCCGATTCGCTCAACCAGAGAACAATGTTTCAAAGGACTCAATCCCAACTTCAGCCAAAGCCTGGCATGGTACTGAGCCCCCCTTCCCCAGTCCCCATCTGTCTGTGGGGCAGAGCTGAGCCCACCCCCACTGCCCTCCCACCTGCCAGGCAATGGGTTCCTGATCCCCCTAAGCAGAAGACCCCAAAGCAAGAGCTGCTGCCCAGCTCTCTGTAACGGGCATTGCCCACATGCTCACCTTTCCCAGCTAAGGTCACTGCTTTAAGGAACAACACTGCCAAAGCATCACAATCCAGACTAGGCACTACCATGCACAGCAAAAGAAGTTCCCGTGTTTCCATGGGGATGGCGGTGACTGCATGCTTAGCAGCTGTAAGGTACGTCAGCTCACATGCTCAGCACACCGAGTCCCCGAGGGCAGAAGAGCCACAACACCCAAGAGCCACAGAACGACAGACCGCAGGCTTCCATCCAGGCTTCAGCATCGAGGCAGAGCTGCGTGCAGAGCGGGAGCTGGTGGAGAAGGTTCCTGCAGATTCATGTCTTGAGATCAGACAGCGATGCCTGAACTCCTCCCCGGATCTGCCTGTTACAGAAATCCCAGCGGGAGCACTGCAAGTCCCTCGGCTCCTCCCTTCCCATTTCCCAGCACTTACACATGGGCAGAGGGGCAAAACGAAGGGACCATCTCCAGAGCAGCCACTAAACCTCCATGGCATTGGGCCTCCAGTGTCTTTTTACGCTCGAAAACAGCACAAGGCAAAGGGCTGCAGCACAACTCATAAAAATATACAACTTCTCAACCAAGTACAACGCTCAGAGGCCGCTTCTGCACGTGTTTATGTCAATATTTTTGCACCCTAACAGCACAAGGCAGGGATCAGGGATTGTTCCTCACGCAGCTGCACTTTTGTGCTAACGCCTTTATGAAAGCAAACAAGCCATTTATAGGCAACCCAAATGCACGCAGACACAAAGCAAAAGCATGCAGTTACAGCAGGCTCGATAAAATTAAACTCCCCAATGAATTTCAATTATATTCCTTCAACAGCTTAATAAATGGCAAGCTGAAACGACTGGCAAAAACAAAGTCATTTGACTGGTCACTGAAGTACATTTCCATGGCTTATGTAATTATACCCCTGTGGCAAGGCTGTAGCATTTGAAGTCCTTTTTGAAGAAAGGGAAGAAATTAAAAACCAACCAATTACTGTATGCTGGCCCAGAGCTTTGGGTACAAAGCCGTGTGCTGGCACACAGCCACCAGAGCAGGGGATAACTCATGTGAAATGCTGCCAGGGAAACACAGGGCCCGGAGCCCGCTCAGCACCACTCACCAGGCTTCCCACCAGCCCCTTCTGCATTACCACCTGATACACGGGCAATCTGGGACGTGCATCCTTTGCAAATGTGTTTTACAAACACGTCTTTGCATCTCCTTGAAGCAATCAGGCGTAAACTGCCATTAACTTCATCACTTCCATCTCTGCGCACGGATACAAAGGCGAAACCCAGTTGCAAAGCACAGCTCAGAGCCACATCTAACGTTAATGTGGACGCCCTTCTGTGCACAGCTCTGACTCTCAGCCCCTTCGCTCCCCTATCTGCTCCTGCCATCCCTCTGCACTCCCACTGCTAGAAGTGGAAAGCGGAAGCAGCTCCTGAATTAGAGCAGTGACTCCCTGAAAACAGAGTCACAAGAGTGTGAATCTGCTTTAAAAGATAAAAACAGGCCTTGCTGCAGAATCAAGTGGCAAATCATTAGTGAACTCTGAAATGTAGCACTTAAGGCCAAAAAACCCCATTCCGTTGCCAGAGCCCTTGTAGTGTCAGCATCACAGCAAGCTGGGCTGCAGGGAACACACAGTGAAGGACTCTGCACAAGAAGAATTTCCAGGAGCACCTTCAGAGGCTTCAGCAGGGAACACAAAAGGAAAACAACAAAACTCAGTCTGACACCCAGCAGACGATGCAGGACTGGGAGGCATGAGAGCATCACCTATCCCAAAACTGCCTTCACCCATTGAAGGCAGTGGCCAAACAGCCCTCCCAGCCCTCTGCTGACAGGCAGCCAAGGCACCAGGCAGTTGTCAGCTGCAGAGCTGCCGCTCACCGCTTCCCTTCCCAGACTACAGCTGTTGAGTCATAAACATCAGCATAATTAGAAAGAAGTAGAAAACACACAAACAAATCTAACAGCTCAGGCAACAACAGCGGCACTGAGAGATGCTGATCCTGAAGTTGTTTTGTGCTTGGTGGTGTCCCAAGGCTGTGCTGGAGGAAGACAACATGGGGAAGTGGAAGATGTGTCCTATGTGTGCCCCCTACAAAGCTACCACTGCACAGCACGCAATCTTCTTGCCTAGACAGACACAGCAATGAAGGTTAGAGATGGAAGAACACCTTTCCTGCTTTGCAAACAGGGAAGAGAGATGGAGAAACGAAGGCCAGAAACACCAATGCTTGGCTTCAGGGAAGATTCTGCTACCCAAAGATACCCTTGAAAGCCATCAAGCAGCTACAGAGACAGTACCACAGCTGAACAGCACTTCCTGCAGTGCTCACCACCTCCTTGCACCAGGAAGGCTGCAGGAGACCTCTCCAGCTCCCCAAAGGTTTACTGCCATTAAAAGATGCATAATTTGGAAGGAGGAACTACACTGGGGCCTCTGCCTGCTGTGCTGGGAGGGAGCAGTGGCTGTGGGGAGCTGGGAGCTGCCTCTCCCCCTCCAAATCCCAGTTACAATGGGAGAAAATGTTGTACTTGCAAGTAGCCATTATTTAGTAATGACAATAAATCCCAGCTGAGCCACAGAGGAGGCACACGAGGAGAGCAATTTTTCCTACCTGTGCAGTGAATAAACTGTGTAATTCTACACTCCCCCCCATAGATGTGTTGTTATACATTTAAGCAGTGTTGCTACAGAACTGTGATTAGAGCTCAAATACGGTACTCGTGTTTACTGCAGTACTTCAAAAGCTGCATTCTAGCACACCCTGATAGAGACACCAAAAACCACTTTGTGACCCTGAGGACAGCCTTTCCCTGGAGCAGCCCACAGGTCTGGCATTGCAGCACACCGAATGGCTGCATGCTTTTTTGCAGCTCTGTGCACTGAGTGCTGCAAGAAGTTCGTGCTTGCAACACAGGCTGCTTGGCATGGAAGACAGAGACCATTGCCACACAGCAAAGGGAAGCACTCACTTCTTAATACGATTTTGCTGCCACTCACTAATTCAGTCACATACCAGCAGGGACTTGCAGCTACCACGTGCAACGCATCCATCTCCTTGTGCACAACACTCCCCACTATGGCAATAAATACAACACATGGTAATCCAAGTTTTCTTGCAACCTGATCTATAAAAAGCAGCTGGCTTCCCATCCCTCTCCCAACGCTACCTTGGGTTTCCTGATACTCTTGGAAACCTAACAGGGTTTTTATTGATCAAGTTGGCATTACGTAGCTATAAACATGAATTCCAGCCTACCTCTCTAAACATTGCTTATAAGGTCAACATCACCCATCTGCCCTTCTTCCTGCCCTCCAAAACAAACAAGAAACACAAACTTTCTTTAGCCCCTCTGAGCTTTTGGAAGCTACCAAGCATAAAATTACCACTGAGCTGTATACTCTGCTTAAACACCTTCAGCCAACGCAGAGGCAGGAAGAAAGCCATACTGAGAGGCACCTGAATGCAGACTAAATAAATAAGGGTAAACTTCCTACCTGCTACCAAAGTGGAGCAGAACAACACGACCAGTTCTTGTTTTGCAGACACCTCCTTACTCCCTCTCCCTCTCCTGAAATGTTGCTGGTCAGACTATATGTTGAAGGCATCCATTTCAGAAACACCGCCATCACACACTGCCTCCATTTTAGCTGCCTCACTCATCTGTAGTGAAAGCATGGGATGGCAGGGTGGTAGGAGCATCTCAGCCTACTGCCATAAAACCAGGAGACACACTAAAAGCTGATGGGAACAAGGACATAGAGCAAGAGAGGGAATGGCTTCAAGCTGCACCAGGGGAAGTTCAGGTTGGATATCAGGAAAAACCTCTTCTCAGAAAGAGTGGCAAAGCAGTGTCACAGCTGCCGAGGGAGGTGGTGGGGTCACCATCTCTGGAGGTGTTAAAAAACCATGGTGAAAGTGGCACTGAGGGACACAGTCAGTGGGCAACGTTGGTGGAAGGTGGACAGTTGGACTGGATGATCTTAGAGAGCTTTGTAATCTTAATGACTCTACAAATCCTGCAGTAAGCAGAGGATGTGAGGGTAGGATTAATCTAAGTCTGTATCTACTTTTTGGGAGTAAGGAAGAAACGATGCAGGTCTCAGTACCAAAGCATGTGTTGCTGTGGCTCAGCTCTTGATGCTCTGTGAATTCTGATACTCTGATTCTGCCATACTTCTATCCATTTTTGTGAACCTCTTTTTCCTTTCACACTTTCAGATTAGGCCATTTGGCAGTTTTGCCCCATCTTCTACAGCCAAGGCAAGGCCAGGTATAGAGGCCACAATTCTTCCCCACGCTACAGAGTCGCATGCACTCTTCATGAACAATCAGCAATGAAAAGGCCAAGTCCTATTTTTCTGCTCTGAAATCCTTATGCTGGAATGCTGCCCCACTTAGGGTACAAGGTCACTGTGAAGCCCATGCCAGACCCCACAGGCTTGGCAGAAAGAGCTACACGTGGGCTGCTCTGCAGTGGATTTGGCCCCCACGCACCCATGGGCTGTCTTGCTTTAAGAAGAACTGCTTGTGCAGTGTTGCATTGCTGAAGAAATACTTTTTATTATTTATGGCATGTTTTTCTCAGGGAAATATATATTCAAGCTTGAGTATAACCTTAAAAGTAGGCTGAGAGTACATCAGGGAGTAAGAATGAGTTGAGCTAATGACTTGCTCAGATTCAAGCTCTGCTTTCTGCACCGTTTGTTGAGGGAATAAGTTGCTCCTAGAACACAACTCGCTATCAGAGCATTTAACCTGGACACGTTGCCTCCTCCCTGATGTCCACACACAAGTGTTCTGGGGTCTGCACATGGCTGTAATAGCAGGCAATTCATCAATAACCTCTCCTTCCCAGGTCCTCGAGGAGTATTTACCCAACTCTCAGGTAAATGAGGCAAGACAGAGCACGTCTTGTTCCCAGAACCAGCCCTTCTCTATCAAGTGCTAGACACATTTGCAGAAAAACAAATTAGAGCATGTTAAAACACTTCACTTAATTAAAAATAAACCTAGCAGTATCACAAAGGTAAAAGTAATTCAACGCTTTGGTTAAACACTGAAAACAGAGCTGCAGTCTGTGAGCTCTCTCTGTGCATTCCAAATGCTTTACTTTTCAAGCACAATAATGGAGCAAAGAGAGAAGTGATTTGAATTGGCTTTTAAATCATAAAATATATGCTTGAAGTACCCAACAAAAATCAATGGACACAACTGGAGGTGGTAGAAGACCCATCCTTGGAGAGACTCAAGGTCAGCTGGACGGGCTAGGAGCACCTACTGGAGCTGTGGGTATCCCTGTTAACTGCAGAGAGTTGGACCAGATGACCATAAAAGGTCCCTTCCAACTCAATTCCATGATTATCAACAGTTAGAATTTTCAAGAAAATAAAAAAAAAAACCAAAAGACAACTGCAGATTTCTTCCCGTTTGTCTGGTCTGCCTTTTCTCAAGCTCTAATTACAACTGGATGCGATACCTGGCTTCCTATGGCAGCATGACAACCTTGTACGAAAGGTGGAGGAACACTTAGTACCACACTGAGCTCTTCTAAATCCTCCCCAGGACCCCCCTAGTGCCCCAGAGGTGGTACATCATGTGTTCCCTCCAGCAAACAGCAACGGCTCCCACTGAAACAAGACCACAGATGGGCAGGGATCCTGCAGTTCTCCATGGAGCGGTCTAAGAAATGGATCTGTCAGACGTGCTGTGAAAAAAAATGGAGGAAAAAAAAAAAAAAGGAATGCAAAGGAAGAGAAATTTTTCTTCCTTCATTCAAAATAAAGTGTGGCCAAATAAGCAATCACCATAACCTTTTTTCTTTTTTTTTTTTTTTAGAACTGCTTTCTTCCTTCAATCTCATTCCCAAAGAGAAAGTTATGCACACCTTAACTTCTCCAGCACTATGCTTTAGTTGACTTCCTTACGAAAATACATTAAAAGTTATTAAGAAGAACAAAAAAGCAACAAAAACACAGATTACTCATTTCTTGGCATTCGGTGGTAGGAATGCTCTGGGGAGATAGAAGCATAACTCCAGTTTTCACACTAATATGCCTGCTTTAAGGTTGTAAAGTCCATTGCTCTGGACAGCTTTTATTCACTTCATTTTTACCGCTACCGCTTGATGGCAAAATGCATTTTTCCTGAAGATTTATGGACTCGCATCTCCAAACCCAACTGCATTTTCACCACCGAGCACAATGGAAGCAGGCTCCAGGTGCTAAACGTATCTATGTCCAGTTATTCCAAGAACACAAATTAATGCTGAGGCATCCATCTGGCATAACAGATTGGTTGGTGCACTTTGTCCCCCGCTAATTAATTGGTTAGTTCTACTGGGTAATGAGAGATTTCCCCCAGTTCTCTGGTCTGGGAGGATGGGTGGGCTAACCCAGGCCTATCAGCAGGACTCAAGCTGCCTTGGGGGCTCACAGGTATTTTTTGAAGGGCTTTCATATGGATAATCCTAAAAATGTAAAAATATATAGAATTCTATACATATATGAGCATTTACTGCATTCATTTTTGGGCCCCTCACTCCAAGAGAGATGTTGAGGGCCCTGAAGTATGTGCAAAGCAGGGCAACAAAGCCATGAAGGGTCTGGAACCCACGTCCGATGGGGAATGGCTGAGGGAATGGGACGGGTCAGTCTGCAGAACAGCAGGCTCAGGGGGGACCTTATCACAGCTACCTGACAGGAGGTGGTGGCAAAGCAAGGGTCAGCCTCAGCTCCCAGGTAACAGCGATAGGATGAGAGGTGATGACCTCAAGTTGCACCAGGTGAGGTGTCAGGGAGGATGTTAGGAAACATTTCCTCTCCAAAAGAGCATTGCTGCAATGGCTGTAAGAAAGCAGCTGGAAGCAGACTTCCCGGGCTCTGAAAATACAGAAAACTTGGGGGATTTGTTTGAACCACCTACGTATTCAATACACTCCAGGAAGCATTTTGTTAGGAAACTTGTAAAACTTTGCAAAAACAAATGGAAGTTGGGCTCTGTTTAAGCTCGATCACCAGTTTATTTCCCACAGTTTTGTCAGGTTTAACTCCTGCAAGCTGCTTATCTACAGCTTTCACAATCACAGACCTGTGCTGCTGAAGGAGCAGACCCAGGCCTGCTGGATGCATGCACCTGCTGCACCCATAGCAATGCCCTCCAAAGAAGTGCTTGTGTCAGGAGCTGAGGGCTTAATTTACCAGAGACATTCACAATGGAGAAATACTACAGGTTTATATGCTCTCTAAACTCCTTTTTGTAGCTCAGTTCAGCATGTGAAAAGGCAGGGATGGTTTCTTGCTTCTGTTCTGTTGTGTAAGCTAACAAGTGCAAACTCAGAGTGGGCTTAAGGATTCCTCACCATGTACATCATAAAAATATTCTGTATACACTGAATGCGACAACCTGGAAAACTGCCTTTCCCAATGGCATTCACATCCTTGACAAAACTGTGTGCTCAGAGAGGCCTCAGTGATGTGAGATGGTCCTTAAAGTTGGGTCCGTGTCTCCCACTGAAAAGCTCCTTCTCACACTTGAGGGCAGCACAGACGAAAATACACAAAGTGCAAGTCTCTGGAAAACAGATACCTCGCAAGCCAGTGAAACACTCATCAAAATAGAAAGCTGATTCAACACTGTAACAATGCAGTAAACAGCCCAGTTCATCGCTACAGGGCCACTGCTTCTTTGCGCAGGGTTTGACTGCTGAGAGGGCATGTAAAAAACAGTCTATTTTGGTAAAAGAGAGATGCTCTCTGAACCTGTGCACAACTTTAAAAATACCTGGTGTCAAAAAACAAGGACTTTCAGTGCCTGGCATCACAAAGCTGCCTCAGACTGCCCAGTGAAGGATGTGGGGAAGAGGAAGTATTTGGGATATATGCTCACAAACAACATAAGAATTCAAACGCATTTTAAATCTCCCCTACAGGATGTGGAATCGCGGCAGGGCACCATTCTGACAGCAGAACCATGCTTCAGTTGGGCATCTCCCTGGGAAGGAGTGGGCCCTCTACTCACACCAAATGGAGGTCTGGCTTCCCTCCTCAGCACCACCCTGACATTTCCCCCCTGCTCATCATTTCTTTCCACATCCCCTGGCAAACACCAAACAAGCCCAGGCTTCATCACGCTGTAACACAGCAGCCCTCAGCTCGCAGGAGGAAGGCACGGTTACATGGGCAACAGATCATCCATTCCCTAGCAAAGGCTGTCCATGTGCTGAGGCAGGACCAGCCTCCTGTGACTGCAGCATGAAGCCTGCTGGAAGATGGAAACGTGAAGATGAAGGACAGGAAGAAGAAAGTTTATCTGCTTGGGAGCCCTCAGGAGGGATTTCATGGAAGTTACAGAGCTGGGAGCACTTAGGAGCTCTCACGACCCAAAGGTGTGCAACCACATATCATCTGAGCGCAAGTACTACAATTGGACTAATTGCCCTTTAACTGCACAGGCTCAAAACTTGCAGTAGCGGTTATTTCAAAGGCAAAAAGGTCTGGAACCACTCTTCCAGGAAGAGCTGCCAATAGATGCCCTTGGCTAAACATGTTGATGAAGTACCAAGAAGCCACATCCCTACAGTTTCCCATGCAGGAAATTCCAGACTTAGTCAAAACTTGGCTTCAGACAAGAAATAAAAGCTCTTCAAGTTCAGATGTCAAATAAGTCTTCTGAGCAGGATCGTTTATACAGTCCTAAGTATTTAGTTTAAACCTCTATCACAAGAGCCACATATTTATTATTCCTATCTCAAAGGTAATTTATCAGTCCTCCCCCTCCTCCAAAGCCTCCCAAAACAGTTTTCTCTTTACATATTCACACCCAGAGCTTACTCCAAGGTCTTTTGGGTAGTAGGGAAGAGGACACAGCTGGAGATGAGAGAGAATTACCATCTGCAAAAGCGGTGGATCACATTCAAGTGAACGATCTCCACAAATCTGGAGAGGGAACTGCAGTGGAAATGCAGCTGTGGAACACACCACTCACCTCTCCCAGCTCCTGCACGACACCATGCCATCGTTCATTGCAAAGTGGTTAAGAAAGCAAGCATCATTCCCTCAAATCTCTACCCAGAATAACATGATTGTGCAAGACCAAGCAGAAGAAATAAATAGTTTCAGGCTTGTTTGCAGATAAATCTAAACTGAAAGTCTGGCTACTAATCAGAGGAAAAAACAAACAAACAAAACATACTGAATATATTTAAATAAAACTCAACTTTTAAAGCAGTTTCCTATTTGCTGAGGCCCAACCTACTGTTTTTTGGGGGGATATGTGGGGATGTAGTTTCTGAAAACGACATGCCCAACCCACACCTACCTCACACAGGTGTTCTGTGGCTTAACCACTCTTAATGAAATGCTGCTGGTCCTCTGACAGCTACTCCTATTCAGAGTTGGTGGTAATGCTGCTCCTAAAATATCTGGCTGGCTATGGGAGGTCCCCAGGCAGCATCTTCTCTGAATCTACATGGCCACTGCACAGCACTTCCTTGCACACCCCAGCTAGTAGCAACTGAGCAGAAGGCAGCAGAGCCCAGCAGGCAGTCTGCACATCTTCAGTGCTCACATTCCATGCAGCAATAATCAAAAAAAGATCATTTCCCGTAGCAACCTGGAGAAGCCACTCCAACAAGCCCACTGCATTGCATTCTTTCCATTTGGCCTCTGGCAAGTCTCTGCCTGTTTGAACAGATGCCATCAGCACTTGTCCACGTCCTGCTGTGCTGGTTTTTTTCCTACTTATTCTACCCTTCTTCAGCTTAAAAGAATAAACCAGCTTTTACAGCCTGAACTTCATGGCAAAAGATGGCCCAACATTAAACCATTTACCAACCAGATCGCCGCGTACAAGTCTACATTTAAATGCTGCCTCCAACAACTGACATACTACAAATAGTGGTGAAGGCCACGTCAGTTGGTAGAACTGTGCTGAGAGGCAATGCTGGACAAAGAGGCCCTTCATTGGTAAGGAGCATACAGACTTTTCCTTCAGAAGCACAACCTCAACCCCAAGCTTTGGCTGGGAGTCACATGAGAAGCCGTACAGAGACTCACAACAGAGTCCATCCGTTTGGGTAAGATCTGTGCCTATCTTCAGCTGAAGATATTGTTACACACTTACCGTGCTTAAAAAAAAGAACAAAAACAACCAACTTCCTTACAGAATCACCCAATAGCTCAGGTTGGAAAGGACCTTAAAGATCATCAGGTCCAACCACAGCCTTATCTTTTCATTCTCAAAGGTCTATGACTGTTTGGGATTTGACTCAGAGAAAATCCAACGATGCCAATCTGATTGTTTTGCTGTCACTGACCCCATCGTATGAGTTGTTTTTAACTCCAGATTATAAAAATAGATCATACGAAGCTCATGGTATGTATTTTAGGCATCTGAACTAGAGGGAAGAAAAAAGTAAACCTGATACATGTGTAACTAAAGAGGCTCAGACTGGAATCAGTAAGAATAATCCAATTCTCAATAAAAAACAAGAATAAGATTTTAAAATGAAAGTTACTGTTTTGACTGTGTATAGTAGATCTGCGTGAAAACACTTGAAGCCATCTATCCTGCATTTTTACTCTAGATTCCAATGAAAATGGCCACAGGCAAGAGTAGGTTGTGCAAACTCCTTTGCTACAAAGCTTTCACCTCTGATTTCATTATTTCCCAACACATCTTTCATGCATCGCACTGAAAAAGTCTTGAGGAGCATCAAACACTTACAGGAAGTTACTATTTCTGCCAAGTATTCAAAGAATTGCCATTTCTCTGTACCAATTGCTGAAGATGGCTCAGGCAGACGTGGACAAAACATTATCCTCAATGACACCCTACAGAACTTAGCTGCTTTCAAAAGCAGCCCTCTGCTTTTATCACTTTGGAATCCCACAGGACTGTCTCCAGAAGTACCGCCCAGCTTTTCTTCTGCCAAAAGGAGGGTTCACGCTTTGAAAAAGTTAATGAGTAAAGGTTGGAAGCAAACGAACCTTGCAATTACACCACCACACACAGGGTTATGGCCGGCCAGAGGAGGGAACTGGGGAACAGCTCCCCGCTCCCAACTTGCATTCCCCATTTATCAAGTTACTTAATCACATACCTAGGCAATAAATTTTAACGGAGTGACTCATGTGCTTGAAGGGAGGCATGCCTGCAGGCCTCCTGATGAACCCGGGATACTGGGAGTTTTGCACGTTGACCTTGCAAAAAAACAACCCAATATAAAACAAGGTAGTGTTGTTGGTGGTTTTTTGTTGCTTTTTTTTAATTATTATTGTTAAAAAAATAAGCACACCCTCCTGTTGATGCCACTGCTTTCACAGAAACATCACCCCAAATATCTCATATTGTGGAATGCCCGCATTCCCTAAAAACTGATCCACCAGAAGGCTGTTTTCTAAGCCATGCCTTCAGTCAGCCCACGAAGATAACTGGCTGGACCATTAGCAGAAGTCTTAGATAAAAACTGAACAACAGCTACTTTGATCAGAGGCGAAATGATTCCTGCAGTCTTGCATTACATGAGTGACACCAAGAGTTGATGCTCCCATGGCTCTATTAAGCCAGCAGTTGATGAGGACCATTAAAGCAATGACCTCTTCCTTGCCAAGCTGCCCAGACAGCAGGCTGCCCACCCTTAACGTCTGCATGTCTGTACAACACTGCCACAGATTCCCACTGAAACAATTTCCTAATGCTCCCAAGTTTCCTGCTGTAGTTTTTTTTCCCCTTCTCTTCTCAAATTAAGGTAAGAGAAAACATGAGAAAATAGGACATGGAGTAAGCATACAGCTTAATTACCTACAAGGCGATGGATAATCAAAGCAAGTCAGGGTTGAAAACAAGACAAATACGTTCTGACTTTTATATAAACATCAAATATCCATAGTTTATCCCTAATTACTAAAAGTACTCACCGCAGGCTGAATGTAACTGCATAATTAGATCTAGTGAGTACAAACACGAACAGAAATCTGTGTCCACACAAAGCTATGCAATAGGAGCTCAGCTCCTCATGTTTTATTGTCATGTGTGAAAAATGTATGAAAAATAAATTCAAGTCCACCAAAGAATTCCACGCACCTAAAAAAAAAAAACAAAAAAAAAAACAAACCAGCACCAAAACAACACAACAACCCTCTGTCATTCCCTTTTGTAAAAGATTAAGTCCCATGTTTTCATACCAGGAGGATGCAAGAAGGAAGTAATTAGCCTTCGTATCAAGCTTGAAAACAAGGCCCTAAATCATATGATACTCTAATGTCAGCAAAAGGAAACGAAAAAGTGGCTGAAAACACAGTACAAATCATGGGAAAAAAAAATTATCAGAGTGCAAAGGAGCCTCCCTGTCTTCAGGCAAGCTCTGGTCAAAATTCTACAAGTATTATCTACACAACAGCTTAGTCAACGCTGGGCTACACCCGAGTGCATCTTGAGGTGCACCCAGAGAGCAGGCAAAGGTTTTATCCTGGTTCTTCTTCTGATACCCACTGTGTTGGGGAAGAACTTCCATGCTCTTCTGAGGTGAAAAGCACTTGGGGTTGTCACCTCTCTACAAGGGAACGGATGAGGGAACTGGAGGCTCACATCTACCCCTGAACCCCGTAACACAAGGAAGCCAGCCAATGTACCCTTAGTCACCTAAAAGCCATCTTCCAGCTGCTGGCTATGGCTGCCATGTCCCCTTTGCACCCTTGGCCCCATGACTGGCTTGCTGGAAAGGTCAGAACAATTTTCCAGAGTGAAGGAGGACAGGAGGATGCCTCCCAGTCTGGGAGGCACAGGAGGGAATAGTTCTGCCTCTGACCTTACCCACATAACCTGCGTTAAAGCCCTATTAGTCAAATACATGTAAGCAATGGGATGGTGCTTACAGGGATGGGACAGACCCATCACTCCACAGGCGAGAGCATGAAGCATCGCTACACTGACAAACACTGCCTAAAAAATGGAGAAAAATATCCACTGCCAAGCTCTGGGGGGTTCAGAACTACATTTAGAAGAAGGGGTGGGAAATTAATTGGAGGCCAATAAAAGCAGAGTTCACTGCAGATAATGATTTCCAGCTCTCTGGATTTATTGACAGCCATAGAACTGCCTGGTTTCTAGCTGAGCCAGAAGCACACAGAGGGAAAGCAGCAGCACTTATCCTGGCACACAAAGCAACTGAGCCAGGTCCACGCTGCGCTGACCTCGCCATCTGGACATGTGGCAAGCCCAGAACAGAGACATTTTCCAGCGTTATCCTCTATAATCACGTAAAACTATTCTGATGAAAGAGGCCAAAAATCCCATGCTCCAAAGGCCCGGCTGATAACTGCCATCAATCAGTCCCGTTCGCGGATGCCAGGCCTCACACGGTGATGCCCACATTATCACTGCACAAACATTAACAGATTATCACACTTCCTGCACGAGGATGATTTTCATTCCCCCAGTCCTACTAAATGAGAGAAAAACAGCAGGTAAGAAGCTGATCTCATATCCCCAGTGAATAACCAAAAGGGCTTCACTGGGGCTGCGATGTGGTCAGGATTAGGTCTGAATGATGCGCAAGAGGCTCTGCAGTGAATCGGTTAGCAAGCTAAGAATAAACATCAGGATCCTACACTGCAATTCTGTACATGCGGCACAAACACCACCAAAGGGCTCTGTCCTGCCACGCTCAGTGTGAGACCACTGCCTCTGCCTGCACTGAGCACTGGGGCACAGAACTGGGCTGTCATGGAGCATGAGTTTGCTTTGCTCAGGGATCTTCCAGCAGCCACACTGCAATGGGCCCATGCTAGAAACTACAGAACAGCAGCAAGCTCCTGCTTTGGTATTAGACCCGGCATTATCAGCCTGTGTCTCTGTGCCAGGAATTCTGCAGGAATTTGCTCTCTGCAGCCTCAAGAGAAAGAAGAACAACAAAAAAGATCAGGCGAAGAGCAGAGCGGGAGAGAGGGAGAGAAAGAAGATGAAAGGCTCTGTAATTACAGTTTGACCTCCTGCAAAACACAGGCTAAAGAACCTGATTTAGTCATTGCTGTATCAAACCCAAACTTTTTCTGCGCCTTCAGCCTGCTTGCTGCATCACCATCTGCAAGCAACAGCTTCCAGCCTGCACACAGGGACAGGCTCTGCCCCGAGGAGCCTGCTCAGCTGCAGCAGCCAAACCCCACTGCTCCGACAGCAAAGGCTTTGGCCAGCTGAGCACAAGTGGCACTTCTTCAAAACAACACAGTTTTGGCAGAACCAAACCCTTCCAAGGCACGAGATGCATTAACATTAAGGATTCAAAAGGAGATCCCTCCAACTACAAAAATATATACAACCCCTCCCACACGCCCTGACATAACAAGACTTTACAGGGCTAGTGGGAGCAAGCACAACAGTTACGATATGTTGAAACAAGCAGTGTCACTCATCCCCTGCCTCAGACGACAGATTGACAGATTGCCAGTGCAGAATTTGCAGGCGATTTCAAAAGGCAGCAAGCTGAAGACAAACTGTCAGCAGAGGGACCAAAAGCTTTTTTTTTTTTTGAAAATGAATAAACACAAATTGCTGAATCCTCGAGTGCCTTGGACTCTTATTAAGAGCACAGTCCAAAAGAACTAACCCTGCTATGTGTCCACAGAGAACACTGTTCTGCTTAGGAAAGGTGCAAACTGCTTTCATGAAGGATGTCATTATTTAAGTGTCAGCAATCCAGACCAAGAAAAAAAGGTTAATGCTGACAGAAAGCCATCAGAGGATATTGTGCAGTCTTAGAAACCCAGCCACAAACCCACTAATCAGAAAGATCAGGTATTTCCACTGCCATGTCCCCAGTTCTGGGCCCAGCCATTAGTTTGCAGAAGGGTATGAGGAGAGATGGCATGAAAATGGCAGTGCTTTTCTATATTTCAGCAAGAAACATGCTCCCAGTGTTGTCTGCAGAGGACACAAGTTGCTCTGCACACACAAACCTTTCAGGAGGAGATGCCACTTAGCTAAACAGGTCCACGGGTAAAAAGAATACTACCAAAAGTTTAATAGAGCCTGTTCCTTCAAACCTGTACTGAAGTTTGCTACTAGTTTAATAGCAATATTGCATGCCGTGAAGGAAGGCCAAGATGAAGCATCCTGGCAATCCTAAGAATTGAACCACAATTCACTGATTTCTGTAAAATGAGCCTCATTTTAACTTGGGGTTAGAATGAACAAAGCTGCAACTGCTGCAGTTTTTGTTTTTGTCATCTAGAATTGTGCAACAGGCAGCATCTACTAGGCAAAGGACCATAAAGAACTGAATATAAGTGCTGGAAAAAAACCAACACTTCAGTCTATCAACAGGAAGGGACAAAGTCTGTCCCCTTTGATTACATCAATGTCAATGAAGCCACTGCTTTCATTCAAATAATTTCCCCTGTTACACAGGTTTAGCTCACTCCTTGCCTACCAAAACCACTCTGCGTTGAGCCATCCTTGGGTGCACTGCCCTGACTGCAGTGGGTCTGTACCACCATGCCAGCTGTAACACAAGCATGCAGGGCTCCTGGAAAACAGCACCAAACGAAGCACTGAAATCATAAAGGTGACGGAGATCTGGTGAAGAAAAAATAACTGCATGCTTTAACTGGAATTATTTAAGCACCTCAGCAAAGTAGGTAGTTTGGCAATACTGAGTATTGTATCCAACAGAACAATCCCTTCACCTAAGCCTGCAGGATAGATGTGCAGAAGACCTGCTCCCCATAATTATTTATAAAAAAAAATTAAACATATATTGACCAAAAACCAAAGTTACATGCAAAACGTCCTGGATTCTTGCTGAAGTCTAATGCTTTGTCTTCCTTGTATTCTTCTCCCAGCACAGCATCCAGCCACTGCTTAGCAGTTTGAGTATCTGAAGTATTGTGGGCTATTCTCAGCACAAAGCTGCTCCTGAACAGTGATGAGAGCTGCAACAAAACATCTATGGGGAAGATACTGAAGGTGCAGGTGCTTCTATCAGCATCTTTAAGCCCAGCACAGAGTGCAGTGGCAGCAGAGCTGCTAAGCAATAGGATGGGAACACCGTAAGCTTCAGTTATGCAGAACAACAGGTTGGGAATGCTTTGGCAAGATAAAACTAAGCAGTAGAAATGATACAAATGAGCCTGGAATGGGCTAGTGGGGAAGAACTGTCACCAATCCTGTTGCATGCTAAGCTTCCTGAGCTGGGAAACGCACCATGCAATGCCAGGAAGACAGCATGCTGCTTTCAGCCTGCCCACCCAGATCTAGCCTGGGTGTGTTTCTGCCATTCTGGTACAGGAACTTCTCCATTTACATAATTCACCCAGAGATAATCAAGAGCTGGCTTTAATATAGCATGAATTAATCCAAGAACTGCAATGCATGCTTAATCGAGCAAAACGGTTTGTTTTCCTAGAAACCTCAACCATTTTGATGTTGAATTTGTGACAACAGAAGTCTACAAGAACGGAACCTCTTACACCATTTTTTCAGCTTGGGCTCCAGCTCACTGCAATCAATGCAAAGAAACTTGCTATCTTTGCCAGGTGCAGAATTAGGTTAACAGGGCAGATCCACAGCAAAGTAATTGGCTCAGATATTGACATTTATTCTCTTGTATCTGTAGGCATGAGGAAGGGGGGGGAAAAAACAGCTCCTGCGTGAGAAAACTCTGGTCAAGCATAACCTGAAAATCAGCTGTTTTTCAGTGCAAGGAGCAAAGTCACTGCCATTTGTTAGCCCTACAGCAACCGAAGGCAACAAAACAGGACATGTTTGCAGTAGGAACAACCTGAACAACTGCCATTTGTTTTCAAATGAAGACTGCAAACTGCTGGTTGAGTGGGAAACTTTCACATGGACGAGACAGACACACCTGCAAGCTTCACGTATTTCCTTACCATGAAACCAGATCTTGGTAATGAGAGAGATTTACTCAGCACTTTTCCCACCTCTTGATGCCAGAAATCACAAATTCATTTGAAGCATGCAAACTCTCTATAGAGACAATCATTTCACAACAACCTGATCTTTTCTGTCTATTAGCAGGGGCTGGACTCACATCCTTCAATACTACGTACAAAGACGAACTAAATCTCCAGTAATTGACAAGAATAGATGTGGCCAACTGCTTTCTCATATGGTTCGGAGATATCACAGGCAGGCAGCATCTTCTCAAAACACAACGAGAGATGACACTTCATCAGACAACAGAGATGTGCCAGGCAATAAATCTTGCAGCAGAAGGCTCCTTCCTATTTTAATTCTGGTCGTCACCAGCGGAGAGATACAATTGTCTTTCTCAAGCTACAGCAGACAGAAGAGAGGGGAAGCCAAAGCAAACACCCCAAGCAACTGAAAACCAACCCAACACACTGAAATACTCAGGATTTCATTTAAATCCCAGCGTACTCATCCTGGCCTAATAAAAATAGCCCACCCCACCGTTCGCACAATCCCTGAGATCAGTGGATATTATCCCTACAGCTGCCTGTGCTACTCAGAACAGCAAGGAGGCTTGTTTCATTCGGGCACATCCATCTGTTTCCCCCTCCCTTTTCTCAGATGCATCATTTCAGTCCCAAGGATGGACCTAGACTGAGACGTCCCCCACGGTGACACTGCTGACCAAGGGTGGGTGTCCCCACAGATCTGACATTTTGCTCCATGGGAAGATCCATCTACCTAAAGGTTAGCAAATAGAGCTCTTTTGCAGCACACCACAGGTTTTCATTTGCTCTCTGGCCACTGTGGCTGTCAGTGAACAAAGAAAAGGCTCTCGTGTATGCAGCAGCACGGACTGGCACGGACTACAAAAACCCACCAAAAAGCAGGGCTGACATTCAGTCATTCAACCCATCCCAGGCTATGCTGAGCTGGTTACAGCACCAGATTTACCCAAGCTGTAGTCTGAAGCTATAGATACATTACTGCTGGGTGGATTAGTCTTCAGGCAGGAAGTTTTGCTTTCCATCCCCAACCACATATCCAGGCAACACCAAAGCACCACCCCAAACTCCACTGCCCTGACTCCCCTCTCTGCCCTTCAGCCGCACAGTGCAGCCAGGCTGTAAGAAAACAAGCAGTGGCAGCAATAAGAGGCAGAGCCAGAAGAATTTAAAGCGTTACCTCTTAAAGACGTGGATATATTATCCAGTAAAATGCATTTGAGTATCAGTGGCCACTGTTCCTTTAGAACAAATGCTCAGAAATAGCTCCTTCCTTGCTGGCCTCTGACAAACAGCCCTGACAAGGAGCCAACGCTCTCAGGGAGGATATACGACTACTGGGAGCAGGACTCACACCAGCCTCCTTCTCCCTGCGTGCCTGGGGGTAAATCACTTCACCTTCCTGTGCCTAAATTCCATGTTTTGTAGCAGGGATAATCACTCTTTGCTGTTACAGAGCTGCTTACCAGTGACGGACAGAAGTTCAGGCACTGCAGATAGAAAATTGCCCCTCCACCCCAAACGCTTTACAGAAGAGCAACGTTTGTAAAAAAGCAGATTTCAGATTCGGTTCCCCAGTAGTTACTACAAAGAAGAGCAATTTAACACAGGCTCTACAGATGGGGGAAAAAAAAAAGCCAACAACACAACCTCATGACATCCCTTCAAGCTCAGGCTTTTAACCTGACACTTAAAAATATATATATATGTAACTCTAAATGTGCAATCACATCAGAGACAGAAAAAAGAACAAAAAAGGTGGGCGATATTGTTCTTTCTGGGCAAAAAAAAAAAAGATAGATATAAAAAATGACAGTGTACTCAATTTGCCAGTTTTGTAGGTGATGTGACAGGTCCTCAGTTCACGGCGGGGCAGACGGAGAACAGAATGATTAGCAGGGTATGATGACAGTGATCGCTGGCTGGTTCCTGGAGAGCTGATAAGTTATTAAGCCAAACAATGCATCGCTATTATGAGCAAGTCAGTGCACTAACTGTAATTTCCTTGAAAGCTGAGCGGTGCATGATTATACTTGTCCACTCAGACTCCCTGCTGGCAGCTCCGCATTCTGCTATTGTTCTGAGCTCCACAGCCTTCCCAGCGCCCAGGATACAGCCGCCTGAAATGTATTTCACATTCAGCCTCCGCTGTAGCAGCTGTCAGCTGAAGGGGATCGGGAAGAGAGACATTCTCCATCCTGAAGCACAGCTATTAGAGCCCCCGAAGGATGTGGTTTTGTTTGTCAGCACAAGCTCTCATTTCTAGTTGAGAGAATTCCCATTTAAAGGGTGCTCTGACTGCGGAATAACATATATACACATGCATATGTATGTACGCTTGCATACATGTGGCTTTTTAATACACACATACACAAACACACTCATACAAGTATATTCCTGTTTCCTTTATGACGTTCAGGAAGACTGCTGTTATTACTGGCAGCTCAGATGGACATCTTTCAACTCAACTCAACGTATAGGCAAAGACAACAGAGTATGCTTTCACTAATGCACCCAGAAAAACCAGGGCCTGAAAAGGCAAGCGAAAATGAAGGCAGGAGCAGCAAGACAACAGCGGTTTCAAGTGGCTGATACAGACTGGAGGCATGGCTTTCACCTCTCCCACCAAAAAGCACGGACTCCCATTTTGATTAACCCAACTAATTCTCATCAGTGCATCTTTGCTCTCTTCTGCATGAAGCACCACGAACCCCCAGAAAGCTGTCAGTGTGTTTGTCCACGATGTGATTATTAAGAAATCACTAAGCATTCTTTCTCACCCACACTAACAGGCATTGCAGAGTTTATGCCCCTTTGCCCCCAGTGAGCCTTGGGGTACAAGTGCTTTGATCTCCAAAAACACTACATCAGGTAACTCACATCAGATTTGATCTGAAGCGAACATTAAATGGGAAGCAAACTTGACACGGCGTACACTGGACAAGTGACTAAAAGGTTCCAACCCAATTTAAGCTCTGCTTCATGGAAGACTCATTTAAGGAACAGCACAAAATTCTTTCATTGTCCTTTTCTCTGTGCTGATCCTGGAAGGAATACATAATCCGCCGTATGTTTAAACAAGCCAAGGGAAAAGTACCACTCTATTTTGAATCCAGGAACTGTTCTATTCCTGTCACTGAGCTCTTTCAAAGACAAGGAAAAAAAGTGTTACTGTTGGAATTAAAAACATAAAAGGAGCAAATGTAATATTCAAAGCATACTAGTAATACGTGTAAGCTGTGTCTATCCTATTAGTTTGGAAAAGCCATTACTACATTACTCACACCTTCACATGTTAATTTTATCCCTACAAGATGATCTAACCATCTGATCGGTAATAAAGGTTAGAAAGTCCAACAAGGATTTCTTCAAAATTAACTAACCCACGGCTGCACTACAGCAAACATCTGTGGGCCCGTGCCATAAACACAACCCAACCAAGCTGCCTTCAAAAGGTGCCTTTTTTCCCTTTTTTAAATCCCCTGAACTTGGATCACACGCTCCACAACAATGGAGGTGGGAGCTGCTGTCTCAGGGCTGGGAATTTCATCAGCTGCTTGGCTGTGATCCTCCAACAACACCCAGACTACAGGACAGTGAAAGGTAAAGGCTGCCCAGAAGTGGGTGCCCATCTCTGCAGACAGCCAACGTCAGGCTGGAGGGGCTCTGAGCACTGATGGAGCTGTAGGTGTCTGTGCATTGTAGGGAGCTGGACCTTTGGGGGTCCCTTCCAACTCAAGCAATTCTATGGTTCTGTTCTGTGATTCTAAACACAGAGCTTGTACCTGCTCTGAGTGTCCGTCTGCAAAGCCATAAGGAAGCACACAGTTCTGTCCCAGCCCGTGGGAGCCCCAAAGGAGATGAGCAGCAGTAACACGGCATGGAAGGCTCTCAGACATGGATTAACAGCCACAGATGTACGTAACATGATATACTACGAACACAGAAGAAAATGAACATAAAGCATATGCTGATGTACAAGTGTATCACAGAAGGACACCAATCTGACACGAAACATTTTACACATACCTGCTATTTGTCATTGCTGACTTTTTCCCCTCCCCACCCCCTCCCAGTAAGTAGGTCATTATCACTTCCATAATGAGACACCCACTGAAAATACACTGCTTCAGGAGCCCATTAGGAGCTAATAGATAACCGTATTGTTTTGAGACTATTTCATATTTAAATCACTGCCGGAGATTACAATCCAGCCGCCATCTGAATGAACAAAGCCATTCAAACGGGTCCAGGATGCACAAAGTCTTCTTATATTTGTCATTCCAGGCTGATTTCACACTCCTGTGCAAAGGAGAAGGATTTCTGGCCTATGACAGCACAAGAGGGACAGCATCCACCTCACAGTGCCGTATGCTGAGTCAAACCAGGGGACGGCTGGACTCCAGGCCAATCTAATACTTTCCCTTACTTATATCAAGGACATAAATTAAACTTCCACGAAGGGGGCTGGGGTTGGAGAGGCTCCATTGGCCTCATCCATCCATCTAACACTCCTAAAACTGTAATTCCACGTCTGTGCTGATACATGAGCACGCGCCCTTTCCAAAGGCCAGCTCTGCTGTTATCCAGCTATGGAATTTTTTGGCTTCTACTTTGTTTAAATCAGAGCAGGCTCGAGGTTGCTCAAACTTCTGCTTTTTTTTTCCCCCCCCTTCTCCTTCTTCTCTCTTCCCTTTAAGCAGCATGTAGCCAATATACAGCCTGGAGTAAAAAGCTCACAAGGAAACAAAAAGAACCAATAAACCAACACAGCAGTTATTCCTTCATACTGAGGGATCTCTCCAAAGCCAAGAGGTCACATAACCTCACTTCAAAAAACACTTGGTCCTGTTTAAACAAGGCATTAAATCACAAATTATACGGGATACAAAACATAGTGCCAACAGAGCACAGAGTTATGATGTCCAGAAGAACAACACACCACAAAAAATAGCAAAGCCACGTGCATGGCTTCAGGTACAAGACTGAACCAGGCAAAATCCAGAGCCACACCATCTCAGTCTATCATAATCTGTCCCCCATTTATCTCCACAGTGGTGTGAGGTTAATTCTAACCTGCCCACTTCAGAGCAAAGTAGTTAAGACTTGAGAACAAAAGTACGATTTCATTTCAACATCAACACGTCCGATGTGAAGACACCTGAAGTCATTTTTGGGGCGATGACATCTGAGGTGTAAGAATTATCAAAGGAAGTGTATTGATTGCTGGAACTGCACAGCACACGTAACGAGGCAATTGAGGAGGAATGGGTGACATGGCAACTGGAACCAGTCCATTTACGCAATAAGCCAGATTTTGACAGCGAGAGCATCTTCTGCAAAGAGAATGTTTTCTCGTTGCTAATTACTCAGCTCAGTTCAGAACCATCACTGGTTCATTCCGGGTTGAGAAACAAATTAGGAACTGAAAATGCAAGCAAGTCGGCGTTTGTTTGTTTGCTTTTCCCCCTCTCCCACCCTGCAGACCTGTGGGGGGCTGAGACTGAGTGCCCCATGTCTTGACATGCATAGTCTCCAGTCACTGTCAGTTCAGTTTGTTCAGTACAGATCACATTAAATTGCTTAGCTATAAACACTAAATAGGTTCAGGTATTTTTCTAAGCGCTCAGCACATTTGCCTTTGTTTATTACTTAAAAAACAGCAAATGAAAATGCTTGTTTGTTACCCCATTAAACTCAAGCTTCAATTTCCACCCAAAAGCTGCTTGAAAAAGATCACAACTGAAAGATTAATCATGTAATAAATAAGTCATCCATCATTTTCAAAAAATAAAGACTGAGTAAATCTATGTAAATGCATACAGCTGCTTAGATGCATACAGAGTATCTCTCATTATTAAGAACAATATTTTTTCCTTTTTTTGAGACTCTACTTATGCGCAAGTGAGCACCTCAGAGGTTATCAAGAGAAGAAAGTCAATCTTTATTTAGGAAAAGGAATAAAAACTACGAATGTTAAGGAAGATCAACACGGGCCGTTTCCATCAAGGTCCTGAGGTCAACTTCAACCAACTCCCTCTGTATGACAGGGTATGTTCTGAGACATAAAACAGTGCTGATCACACAACTTTTAACCACAGAAGTAGGGTAAGTATTCAGGCATCACCAAAACCAGAGAGTACCATCACCCAGATTCAATGACATGCAGTGCTTCCATAAAGCCTGGACAGAAAAGGATGGGAAGAAAGTCACACCTCCATTTTAACTGTTGAATCCGTATTGAACTGTAAATTCTCCCCTCCAAGCTCTAGAAGCTCCCCCAACAACTTTTATTTTTAAATTCACATATTTTAATACTTCATACAACATCCTAAGGTTGCATTTTGCTCTATCCTTATGTTGTGCAGCCTGCGACTCCTCACGATATCCCCAACGTCCTCTCTGATGGAGATGCTAACACATTGTAAATGAAGAAAACAACTTTTCTTTTACAGATATATCTTCATCAATCACACTTCTTAATATATCTTAAACATCCACACTTCTGAAGGGGCCAGGTTCCCACTTAATCAACACTTTGTACTGGAAGTATTTGGGTCAAGGACTTCCTACCAACACTAACAGCCCACACATCCCCACCAGACAAGAATAGCACATGCATCTTAAAAAACATCAATTCCATCACGTTAATGAAACTGAACTGGACCAGAAAGGTCTGAAAAACAAGCACTTGGCCTCCAAGCAATACAGCCATGCCCATACAAGTGTACCTCAGAAGTCCCTCAAAGACTAACAAATGGTTTGCTGTCACCAAACAGACTCGCCACTCATCTTTTCCTTGTGCCAACGCTGTGCTCAGCAGCACTACTGCAGCGAGCCCTCCAAAGCAGCAGGTCAGAAATATTTTATTTTGATCTCCAGTTAAACATATTTAACCAAAGCAAGGAAGTCGATCCTGGTTGGTGAGGAAGTTTAGGCATATTTAAATAGGATGTGAAACAAAAACAAACAAACAACAAAAACTTATCAACCCATACGAAATGTTTATTATACATCAGACCACAAAAATGAGATCAGATTCTTTATTTCCACGGGCAGCCCAGCAGAACACTGCACAGTAAGTCCAATAGCAACAGGGGATCATACAGTCACAAAAAAGGCTTCATCAATCTTCATTTCTTTCGTGCCATAATTTTTTGTCTGTTGCTCTTTCTCCCAACAACTGCAGCTTCTATTCAGCTCCATAAACCCAAGCTGAGCTCAGGGGGAGCAATCTTTTTCACTCTGAAAGCATGGAATCATTAAGGTTGGAAAGATGGCTAAGACCATCCAATCCGAGCACTGACGGTAACTGCAACTTACAGGCTTTGCTCTGTTGATGCTGCAATGAATGGAGTTATTTCCTCAGACTCCTGTTGTATAATCCTTCCTCCACCAGCCCTCAGCTATCAGCAGATCAGAGCTGGAGTTTACTCTGGAGTTTGCAGTAAACAAAAGAACAAATCCGCACTGTTTTCCCCTGAAAAAAGGAATTGTAGCCCTTGTCCACACGCATTAAAACACGCAGGACGATTAAGGAGTTGTGTATGAGATAAATGAGGTAGTGTGCTCAACAGATTAAAAAAAAAGTCGAATTAAGTGGAAAGATTTACGTATTTATAGAGCACAAGCAAGGCATTGTCAAATAGTTTCAGCCATCAAACGGGGCCTAATTTAAGTTATAACTCAGTGGTAGGAACTGCCTGTGGATTCCAACCATTGTGTTAATGAACAACTCGACTGCTCCTTCCGGATGACAAATGCACAGCTGCCACACTTGCCCTACCAGACCTGGAGCACCTAGATTGCAGAGGGAGCCATCCAGGAATTAACGAAAGCTACATTTTCCTTTTAAATACTCATTTCCATCCCAATAAATACTCAGCTGAAGGGAGTTTTGATGAGTTATGTAGCAAAAGATAGATATTTTGTCCCTCTTTTTTTTTTTAATAAATATTTCTCAGCTCAACATTGGTGGGCACGAGGCTTGTATCCAGCACTGTACCCTCAGATGATGCAGTGTCCATGCAATATCTCTACTAAAGGATGGAAACAGCTTAACGTGGGAAATGAGGAACAACCACCACCCCACTACAACTGCAGCCAGGTGTGGTTTGATCCAGAGTTGCTGCCCTGCCTTTGGAACTCCATTTGGTTCCTTGGGATGGATGGCAGGGAAGGAAGAAAACAAAGCAGGGCCCCACCAGGCAGCCTCCACACCAGGGGAGGGAAAGAAAGGGAAATAATAACAGCATTTGAAGATGAACAATAAGAGACCACCAGGAAGGAAACCTGCTCTTTACAAGGCTCAGCGCATTAAAATAGTGCAGAATGTCCTCACAGTCCAGTGAGGACACCCAGCAGCCCGGAGCACAAACTGAGGACACGCACAATTCAAGAGCTTATGCCCTTCATGAAGCTCCAACACAAACTCTCTATTCTGTCCTTCTCATCCATTGGATTCTTACGATGCTGACTGCCCACCAGCAAGCCCTGCACCCCACACACATACATGGGAATGCTGTAGGAAGGCAGGCAGGTAGCTTAAGGCTTCCCAGGGCATCTGGATAACAGCGTGTGGATACTTCCATAGCAGATGGCCAACAGGTGGGGCTGAGAAAGGCTCAAAACCTCAGCAACCACATCAAACAAAACCCAACTCAAGTCCTTTGGGAGTCTTTGCCACAACACAAGCAATCTGCTTTGGGTGAGAAAACACCTCCAAAACCTTTATTCAGTGGCCTTTCTCTGACACGCTGAGTGGCACAAGCCAAGAGGAGGAGGTTTTAATAACAGGAGCAACCCATCCTTGCCAGATCACCCCACACTGCAGACTGATCTGCACTTTATACGAGGGGCACAAATTCCCCCACAAAAAAAGGGAAAGGGCTGGTGATCTCCTGAATTGACCTCAGACTCTGCACAGATTTTCAATATCTGTTTGTCCTTTCATGCTTTGAAACCCGAAGTGGACCTTTATTACAGCACCTCCAATTTCAGGGCACCTGGGCAGCAAGCAAGTAATCAGGGAGTGACAAACACTCATATTAATAGCAACAGCACATTGTTTCTAAATAGCAGT
Organism: Lagopus leucura; assembly: GCF_019238085.1. Classification (NCBI taxonomy): domain Eukaryota; kingdom Metazoa; phylum Chordata; class Aves; order Galliformes; family Phasianidae; genus Lagopus; species Lagopus leucura. The sequence continues at coordinate 2,466,489 of NW_024962276.1, read as the reverse complement.
ATCAGTTACTTACACACTAGCGAGCAAAAGGGACAGATCACCAAAAATACCATCACAAACTTAGCAAGAATAACAAACCTGGTTCCATTGCTTGTTCAAAGACGGAAGAAAATCCAGTCTGTTCTGCATGTTTGTCATTCCCTACTTCTCACTGTGCTCAACTTCATCCTAGCTGCAACTTATCATCGTTAGAACTTAAGGAATACCTTTTTCCCTCAAGTACTGTAATTCCTTGGTTGCCACCGAAGCATTATGTTAGTGGACACAAGAGAGGGCAGGCTGTTTGGTAACTCATTGGCTCCTGATGCTCAACAGTCCATCACAGCATTACCCAGATATCAGCAACCAGGGGCTAATTATATTATACAGACACAGCGCTTGGAAGAACCCCGACCCCACTTTTTTCTCTGGGACTCGAACTCTCCATGTATAATTTATGAACCCAAAAGAGAAGGTCGGGCTCACTTTACTCCTCCTTACCACACACACTGGTGGCTCAGAGCTATCCAAGTCCTCCCTCTCCATTCATAATTAACGTAGTAAAAAGAGAATCATAGCATCATCATAGAATGGCCTGGGTTGAAAAGGACCACAGCGTAGCAGGGTTCCAACCCCCTGCTATGTGCAGGGTCGCCAACCAGCAGCCCAGGCTGCCCAGAGCCACATCCAGCCTGGCCTTGAATGCCTCCAGGGATGGGGCAAAGATGTCCTTACAAGCATTCTGACACCCACCAGCACAACGCGCACCTTCAGAACAGGCTGGAGATCCTTGGCACTGAGGAACTCGCAAGCCAAACACAGGCATATCGAGATCAGTAAAGCTCTATGAGGATCAAGAGGAGAGCAAGAGCAAAGAAGATGAGATAGATGCAAATTTCAGCATGCAACTACAAATGACATGGAGCAGATCCTCCACTAGGGTGCCCGGCAGAGCTACAATCAATAGATCTGTGCTCATTTACACAAGCAGAGCACTAGCAGCACAACTAAGCTGGAGTTTCACTATCAGTTACCACTGGGCTACCTGGCTTCAGGCAGCTTTACATAAAATGCAAAGTTATGATCCACTGTTTTTCCTGCAGCTCTGCTCAGCCTGCTGCTTTATTCACTGCTGCTCTCACCTCTTCACCTCGTTAACTGCTTTCTTGCTTCTGGCCATCGGAACTGTTTCAAAATTGCTGTTCTTTGTGCAAAAAAAAAAAAATTAAAAAAAAAAAAATTGAATAAAATACTGCTGTTGTAACAGAAGCTAAATTAAAAGGCTCGTGACACGAACAGGGGCAGACAAAGTGGCGAAAGGCCAACTGAAGAGAGGGGTGTTTGTTACTGCTCCTTCCCGAGAGGATCAAGAAAAACATTCAAGACTTTAAAATCTGTTCCAGCCCATCTCCTTAGTGTATAAGAATGTGAAAGAGATTCCAATACTCCTCCCAGATAACCCCTCAGAAGTAAGAGCCTCTGTAAAACCAGAACGTTTCCTAACACAAGGATACCAGCGATGTCACTGCCACCTCCCTGGATCGCGTCCATCCCACAGATCATTATCTCCCATGGGCACAGATAAACACTCTGTTTAAGATCTCAATGGGAAAAGCATCGGTGGGTAAAAGTAACTTTGGAACCTCACCAGAAAACAGCAGCAGGGATATGGGTGGCACCATTCTCTTGTCCTTCCCACACTCCCAGGTCCTTTTCAGGCAGGGTGCTCAGGAGGGGGCATTTGCCTTGCTGTAAGCTGCCATCCCCTTCTTAAGGGCACCTCTTAAAGAAGGAGGGGGGATCGGGTGCACTGAAGACCTCCACCCTTCTCACACCACCAGGCTATGGGGTGGGCATCCCATCTGCATGTGGCACAATCCGCTGTCCCAAGAGCAGCACCAGCTTTCCCTCCCCTCCCCTAAACCTCCAAAAGAAAAAACAACCAAGCAGAAGGGAAATAAACACAAGCTTCCCAAGCCAAGTAAAACCTTTCCACAAACAGTTTGCTTTTCCTGACCAGTGAGATTCCATGCAACTGCTGGTGGTGCTCTGTGAGCACAGAAAGGGTCGGAGCCCACAGCAGCAACCAGGCACAGCTCTGATCTGAGTGCTGCGTGCAGGAGGCAATGGCACACCTGGATCAACACTGCCTGCTGCCCTGACCCCTCTCCAACACCTGAGATGAATTTAACACCAACCAAAAAAGGATAAGTGGCCGTGAACTTGAAATACACAACTAAGTCAATACCCCACCAATACCCAGCCCATGCAATAGAAGAGACAGGTTTAAAGGTCTCCTAGCTGATGCGAACGCTGATACTTTGTGTGTTAGCACCCCCCACCCATTCCCTAATCAGCAACCACTTTTAATAAGTAATGAAAAGAAAACCACATGAAAAAGAGCAGTATCAGCCTGAAGAGCTCTGGGTACCCCGTGGAGCACTCGGGGATGGCAGTAAACAAGGAGCTGATATGCACACACTGCACAGCGCTGAACCGAATGGGATGAGCCCCAAATCAGAGTGAGATTTCAATGCATGAAGTTTAGCTGGAAGATAAGGGACCGTAATCAAATTACACCACAAATAGATCCATTCATCCGTGAGCGTTATTGCAGGGAGAGGATTGAATTACAGCTCGGGCTAAAACAATTTCAGGAATAAAAAGGAAATTTATTAGCTATTTATTATTGTCCCGCTGCCAAAGAAAATTTCCCACCTTCGTCATAAGAATGCAATCTGAGGAGAAAGCTGAAATACTAATTACCAGGCAGGAAAAACAAGAAGAGTTCGGGTTGTATTATTTACATTGCCATTCCTCTTTCTGAATAGAGCCACAAAGTCAACCAGCCGAGGGAAGCCACGAGAAGAAGCATTTGCAATTCCAGTTGTTTTGCTGGGGAAGGCCCAGGCGCTGAAATGCATGCAAGGAACCGGGCAGAGCGATGGGGTTTTCCTTCCTCTAAAAAAGGAAAATTCCTCCCGGTGCCTTCCACTACATTTTCTTTTTTTTTTTTCCTCTCTCCACAAAGCTATCCCAACAGCACGGGTTTTGTAGAAGACCAAGTGCAAGGTGAGCATTCAACCCCCCTCTCCCGTCCCACCACCCCCATCCCACCATTTGGCAGCGCTGAAGAAGAGCCTCCTAAGGCAAACACGGCTTTTGGAATAAGTGCTGCAAGCAACAACAACCGGGTCGGGGGATGGGGAGGGGGGGGAAGGAAAGGAAAAAATAAAATAAAAAAAAGGATAAAAAGCAGCACCATTCCTCCCGCTGCTGCCGCTGTTGTCCTTTGTTGTTCGGCCCCCCCACCTGTTCCCAGCCCGGGCCGAGCGATGGGACCCCATGGGGCCGCCCCGACGTGACTGCGGGACCCCAAATCCAGCGCTAAGCCCCGTGTTGGGACGGGGACAGAGCGCTGCGGGGGGCACCCAGCGAGCCGCTAACCCCCCCCCAAACCCTGCCCTGGGGAAGGAAGGAGCCCCCTGGTCTCAGCCCCCTGCCTCCTCGCACGGACGGCTGCCTCACCCTCTCCCCCCCATTCCCTTTAAATGCAAGGTACCCCCAGCACAGCCCCCCGCCCCATGGCAGTGAGGGTGACCCTTGCAGGAAGCTGAGTGCCCCCCACCCTTACAGCACCAGGTTCCCCTCGCCCCCAGCAGGACGAGGCTGCCCCCACCCCGGCACGCTG